>NC_133770.1:86573110-86606560 GCF_003597395.2 Chelonoidis abingdonii
CTGCTGTAGTCTGGAGCCCAACAGCTAGACTAGAGCCAGTCAACAATTTTAAGCATCATTTTCGTTCTCAGTGACCAAGAATTAGTAAAGTTTGACTACATTTATTTCAGAAGCATTTTGGCTGTAGAGCAGTGTAATCACATGATTGCCAGTCAGTATTGCCAACTCCAGACATCCAGAAATCATGACACGGACTTAAAAATACATATTGCTGTTGCATGACAGGCAAAGTGAATTAGAGCTTTCGTAGTTAGGGGAAAAAGCCTGACTAGATGCATACAATAGAAAGAGGATTCTGGCAGCTGCCAAGAAAAAGGGATGTTAAAATGGATGAACATGTTTTTGATATTTCAAGACCTGAGCCAGCCTACAAAAAGGAGCTGTTTGTAATTAATCAAGCTTTTGAAAGAGAAGAAATACATTACAAGTAGCATTCCTGTACCCAGAAAGATTTCAAATCAAGCAAAATGGAATGATTTCTGGGATCAGCCACAAACTTCTGGACAGTATAAGAAGTAACAAGGTAGGAAAAGATAAGGATTCTGAGGACTGTACTAATGATCAAGGCTTGTCCTTAGGTATTTGTCCTGTTTAATCCAATGAGATAGGAAAAATAAATAGTGGAAAAATAAATACTGGAAAAACAGTGTAAGAATGCAACATTGGAGTGTCAAAATGAGGTAGGTTGTGCCTGAAGCTTCCAGCCAGCAGAAACGAATATATTATAACACTTCAAAGTGTGTCCACTTTTGCCCTGCTTGGAATAGGCCAATAGTGATCTCAGTTCAATTTCTTTGCTTACACGTGTCATAGATGAAATTTACAAAGAAACAAACACACGCAAGGTTACCTCACCAAAAACAATGGACAATTGTTTATGTTCTTCTTTGGCACAGACATGATATTTCAGTTTTGTTTAAAGACTTTAAGAGGCAAAAGCAAACAATAGGTTTTGTTTCACATGAAGGGTAACAGTTGATGGATATTTAGTATTCAGGGCTCTTCTCTGTAGATAGGTAACTGAAGAGAAAGGTAATAATATATGGAAAGAACATATGCAGCATTATCTGTTGTGTTAAATAAATGAATAAAAAGTATCAAAATAGACGTGGAGTTTCTCACTAAAGCTATGGGGACACAAGAACATACAGCTAAGAATAGTAGTAATGCTATATTTTTTATAATCTATCATTCTAAACAGCATCAGTGAGATTGCAGGGGGTATAATTCAGTCTGAATTTGGCCCTAACCTGTTACATAAACTATACACACAGATCAACTACAAAGATGTGTCTACTGTTGCTGTGAAATAGTACCACATTTATCAGCAAACAGCAGCAGTACGCAACAGTTTAGGACAAGAAGCGAAAAACACCATATCCAGTGGAAATTGCAGGCTGAATTTAGGGACACAGAACATAACTAGACAAGTTGTCATTAATTTCACTTATTCTTACAAAGAGCGCCAGTGACTGTTAGAATCTCCATTTCACAAACTGAGATTGTGAATACCACATGATATAAGAATGAGGTCCATAAACAGTACTTTAGAAAAGTACTTTCAGAAACGCTGTGTTACACTTAGATCGGAGTGAATAATTTATACAAAAACAATTCATATTTGAAGAATTTTGCCTCCTTTGCAGAATTCTGAGAACAGTTTGGGATTTTATTCAATTAATTTATCAAAATTATAAATAAATAAAACAGGCAAAAATGAATAAGTGCTATGTTTTGCTTAGCTGTAAATGGTCAAAAATCACAATTTTATTTGTTCCTTGATTGGAGGGCTCTTATGGATGCAGTTGATAATACTCACAGTGCATTCAAGATAAACTTTCCAATATTTGATTAAGGGATCTTAAACTTCATTTTCATTGAGAATTTGTGCTAGTAGAACACACATGTTCATGTAAACTGATGTGGAAGGGTGATAAATACAGCAGAAGCAAATTTGTTCAAAAATTCAAACAAATATTCTAGTATTCACTCAGTTATTGGCACACTGAACATCAGAACAATGTATAGGGATTGTAGTGCAATAGGAAATTGAGCCCACTGAAATCTAAATTAGTATAAATTACACTACACTGCTTCTTACACTCAGCAACATTAGTTTTCTTAACAAATTAAAACACAGTTTTCTTCACTGCTAAATTTGTCCCAATGCATTGCCTCTTGAGTGGAGAAAAAGGACAGCAGGTTTGTAAGAGATTCAGTATTGTTTGTTAACAGTAGTTAGGAATATTATCTCTGCTTTTAAAACTAAATATTATGTTCGTTTTTTAAAATATCATGTTAAAATGTATTCCAGCCACAACACATTCAGCATTCAAGGGACAATACTAAACTTACTTTGTAGACTAGATTAAAACCCAGCAGTGAAATGGAAAAACAATCTTTTACCACCCAAACACTCATGGAGTACAACCTTTAGAAAGTGATTATTTCCATTACATTTTCACCAGGGACTGGCGGAAGAGCAGTATATCATGTTATTACAGAGCCTGGAAATATAATGGCTTAAGGTTGCTAAGCAACACCACACTGCTAAAGGCCTCTATGTCTGTGATTTCTAGAGATTCTCTCAAAACCTGTCCATAACTATTACACAAAAGGTCTGCCTGGAGTTTATAAACAGACTGAGCTTCTTGACACAATGATGAAAGGATAAAGAAAAGAAGTGGCATTAATACTTTTACTGTATTTGCTACACAATATTTTGGGTAATAAGTCCTGTTTCTGATATGCATAACACACCTTAGCATTGACTGGCTTTTCATTGTTAAAGAAAGCATTAGTAATTTATATAAAATGAAAATGTTTTATCATACTGAAGAAAATTCTATTAGAGACCGCAGTCAATAAAATAAAGGCATTCTGTATGACTGACAAAGGACACAACAATGCAGAATGAAGATTGTTTGCTTGGTATCAGAAACATACATTCTCCACTTTAAGTTTAGCATAGCAACAACTGGTTGATTTTGATCAAAGTAAGAACAAATTTACGTCAACAACCTACATCTTAACAAGCATCTTAACAACTTAACAAGCATCTCTTCTGATGAAATTTCTACTCAAAGCAATGGAAGAAAATGGGCCACCATAGTAATTTAATTTATGCATTTTAAAGGTCAATACAAAGAAAACATATCACCAAGAATAATTCCTTTCCCCTAGTAACTGAGGTTCTTTGAGAGTGATGCTAGTGCACAATCATACTAGTGGGATATGCTAACAGGTCCATTAACTTTTACAAAACTTCTAGAAAAGTTGTGCCTGTTGGGAATTGCCCCAGCACTTCCTGGTGGCTCTAAATATTTGGAGCTGAGGTTACAAAGGTAGCACTGTCTAAGAATCAGAGGCACTATTGTAACTAATTGTTTTCTCTTCTTCCAGGTGTCCTGAGCATGGTAACTCTTGTGGGAGTCTAGTGACAAGTTTAACTCCCATTGAGGCAGAATGAGGAATTCTACTTAAGGACTGCAGAACTGACCTCGTAAAGCAAACATCAGTTTGATTTAGACTGTAAGCTTTCTGGTGTCAGAGCTGTCTTTTTGGTGTTTGTGCACATAGCGGCTAGCACAATGAGGACTGATCAAGGCCTACAGGAGCTACTACAATAATAAAAAAAAATAAAAGCTAAGTCAAAAGAACAGTGCTGAGTAAATGTGTGTACAGAACTCCAGGTAGCAGTCCTGCACATTTCTGTAAGTGTGCAAAAGCATGCCACTGATGCTTAGTCCCAGCAGAGTAAACACTTAGATCATGAGGGGATCACCCTACCTGAAATTAACATCTTAATATAAGCCTAATCCACTCAAAGATACTTTGGCACTGACCCCCAAAAGCTACTATAAATCTAGGTGGATTGCTAAATGTCCTACATAAACAAGAGCTGAAGTACCTTTTGTCATCTGTGGCGTGGAATCTAGTTTCTGATGGGTGAGAAAGAGGTGCTGGGAAGAACACCACAAAGAGATTCAAGTTCTGATTTAGGTGGAACTCAGACACCACTTTTAGCAGGAATTTAGGATTGGGATACAGAACAAATGTCTGTGGAATACAGTGAAAGGAGGATCAGCCATTAAAGCCTGCAGTTTATTCATTCTTTTCACTACAGCTTTTTTTTTGTTGACAAGCAGAATAAAGAGCATTCTCCCCCTAGGTTAAAGGGTGCAAACACTGCCTTTCTCACCACGAAGCTGAGAGCTCACATTGCTAAAGCTTCTCTAACCAATGAAAGATATTGTTCAGTTCTTTAAGGAATCCTGTGACAGTGGAATGACTTAAAACAGCAGCACTGGCCACTGGAAGATGATAAACTGATAGCAGAGAGGTGTGTCCTGACTAAAGATAAGGAGAGGCCATGAAATTTTGAGCAAAGCCAACAGTCCAAAATAAAAATTATTTGCTCCCATAGTGAAAAACTTTTCTACTTTTGGCGAGATGTTTCAATGTAGATGATTTCCTGGACTGTAGTATGGTATTCTGTACCTTTGCAGAGCAGGCTAAGTCAAAAGATTATCAGCATCCTGTAAAGCAGCAAGGTGAAATGATTTTGGAACTGGAATGCAAAACAAGACCACTTTCCCAAGGCAGAAAGTTCTCATAACACTGGCAGATAATACAAAGGGACTTAAGAAAGATCTTGGAGATCCAAATGCCAATATTGCCTATTGCAAGATGAAGCAACCAGAATGACAGTTGTGTAAGTAGCACTAGTGCAAAATCATACTGCATTTCCTTGGGGCAGGCCAACATTTCTTATTCTGTTTCTGCCAAATCCTTCTCTGGAAACACTAATAAATAATCTCAGAATAAGGCTGGCCAGCCTGTGTGGCAAAGAGCCAAAAATATAAATAGTTTTACAATTTTGAGTGGAGTACATTTTTCTGTTTTTCATTCCTAATAGTTTCTATTTACATTAAAATAAAACTATAAACAAGGGATTCCTAAAAGTACGTACAGTCTGTCAGATTCAACTAATAAGTCTGTCCTGGATATTTTTCTTCTCTTCATGTATTTTTTTGGGGAAAAAATCCAAATAAATTAAGATAGTCTGAACCTCAACGGAGAAATGCAGTCCTAAAAAGGAAAATATCTATCACAGTCCCATCACTGTTCTAAGCTCTTGTAAATGGTCTAAAATTTTCTCCCCTAAAATCCCAATTCTGTCCACTGTATGTGCACTATGTATAGAAGAAAAAAAATTTAATGAGTTCATATTATTAAATGAAAGTCACACAAATGAGCTTCTCTCTCAAAAATGTCTGCCCATTAAGGTAATGATTTTATTCACTTATTCTGAAGCAAAGATTCGAAAATTATAGTACATGGACCACTTTCAGGAGAGCATGGCACTAGCTCTTCCTCATTTCCAGCAGATATACTATATTAAAAGAAGCCATTACAGGAATACATTAATACTTCTCTAATATTCCTTGCCTATGTAAGTAGCAGTTATGGATGCAACAGGGATGCTATGCTGTCATAGATGTAAAAGTGGTGGTGGTGAAAGCAACTCTGAATGGGATGGGAAGCTGGTGCACATAATCTCTCTATTAATATTTTGATCAACTATGAAAAAGTCTAAGAAACTCTTCCCTAGGCTACAAAATTCACCATAAATAATTGAAAGTGGCCAGAGTTAATCTTAAATAGACCTGATAATATTTCAGTCTGTTTGGTGATTACTGTAATTTTAACATAATAATAATCTCCTGTGAACAGGAATTTTTAAGGTTCACAGAAATAATATAAGATTTACTATATTGTCAGTTACGTTACCTATAAAACCTGCTTTCACTGCTTCAAGAGGAAATCCTAAAATCTCACTAAAATAATTACAGACATTTGTTTATTATAGTAAATAGCAAGTACAGCAGATGGAAAGGTAATTATCCAAGACTAGCAGTGAGTCCAGCCAAAGGATCTTTCAAGAGACTTCAAGATGACAAGCATGGTGGGACTTATAAGAAAGTTACAAATCGTGATTTGCCAGGTGTATCATTAATCTACCTCTGAGAAACAACATTGCCATCTGTACTGGTGAAGCACGAGAGGAACGGAAGTCATTACATGTCAGTAACTTTTCACTTAAGGCGAAGAGCTTGTCTGATTTCTGTTGACTGATAATCTGTGTTATAACCATTCCACCAGGAGTAGCCTCTACCACTTGATGAGAATGAACAATCAATAGTCTATATAAAAGTTTACTTCAACTACAAAGCAGTTGGCATCTGACATGAAATCAAGCACTATAAGTTTCTGAGTAGCCATTTTTATTACAAGTTTAGTGTTTTTGGAAGGAATTCAAAATAATTTTCTATTATAATTCTTAAACTCAAGGTACTAAATACCTATATAAACAATTAAAGCTTTCTATTAAAAACAATTAAATGGTTAACTGAAGGAAAAACAGTCCTTTTACAGAGGTTCTAAATGTAGACAATAAAACGGGCATGGGTAAGGTGCTGACATTTTTTTCCAAAGAAATTAGAATGGATTTTTAAAAAATATGAATACTAATTTTGACACTGCGGTTGATATGGTTTTATAAAAATATGGTAATGAGTGAATATAATATAACTGGAATATACTTCATGCAAAAGGTCTCTTGTAAGGTATCATTACAAAGCTTATAATCTACTGAGTGTGATCATCCTATTTGTATAAATGTACCACTCTTGTATCTGAAACTAGAAATATGAAATATAACTTTAAGGGCCTATTGTAATTATGCAAAGAGTGGGCCATTAATGGTGGTTTGGAATCTTGATGACTCCCATTAACCATGACAATTCTCTGCAGACGGGTGTGTTTTACCTGTAAGTCTTCCTGTATACATGTGTGCTGGCAAGTGGGCAATGAAATCTTGCAGTGACATATGATCATGTCACCTGAACTGGAATCCATCTTTAACCTGGTGACTTTCCATTGAGAAGGGTGGGGTGGGAACCCAGAGAGGGACAAAGAATTCCTGCCTTATGCAAAAGATATATAAAGGAGAGGAAGAGAACAAAGGAGGGAGAGGAGCCATCATGAAGAATCCCCTAGCTACCATCTGAGCTGGAACAAGAGCTGTACCAGGGGAAAGAATTGTGCCCAGGCCTGGCAGGGGTCCAGTCTGAGGAAAAAACTTACTGAAGCATTTCTGAGGGTAAGATTATCTGTATTCAGTTTGATTAGATACAGATTTGCACAATTTATTTTATTCTGCTTGGTGACTTACTTTGTTCTATCTGTTACTACTTGGAACCAGTTAAATCCTACTTTCTGTTTTTAATAAAATCACTTTTCACGTATTCATTAACTCAGAGTATGTATTAATACCTGAGAGAGCAAACAACTGTGCATATCTCTCTATCAGTATTAGAGAGGGCGAACAATTTATGAGTTTACCTTGTATAAGCTTTACACAGGGTAAAATGGATTTATTTCGGCTTAGACTCCATTGGGAGTTGGGCATCTGAGTTAAAGACAGGAACATTTCTGTTAGCTGCTTTCAGGTAAACCTGCAGCTTTGCGGCAAGTAATTCAGACCCTGGGTCTGTGTTAGAGCAGACGGGCATGTCTGGCTCAGCAAGACAGGGTGCTGGGGTCCCGAGCTGGCAGGGAAGGCAGAAGCAGAGGTAGTCTTGGCACATCGGGTGGCAGCTCCCAAGCAGGTTTCTGTGATCTAACCCATCACGCTACAATTATGGGATTTTTGCTTCTTTAGAAATTGTTTATATTCTTTATAAAAAGAAATGTTTACTTAAAGAGGAAAAACAGCTCTCAAAAAAGTTTTTATCAACGGGATACTAGAGCCTAGACAGACAGTTAAATTGGAATTCTGGACGGCAAAAAGTTGTATCTGTTTGACTCACCAATCTTTTGATGATTCTCAGCAAAAGCTTCTGCTGTTTTAGATCCCTCTTGGACTTCAATACTTCAGCAAAGCTGTCCATGTTTTCTGGAGACATACTGTCCAAGTTGTCTCCTCCGTACAGCTGAACCAACAATGACAAGCATTTTGATGCAGTCTCATATATTTCAGTGTCATCACTAGGAAGCTAAAATAAACAAATAAATAAACTTAAATTTCACAAAATTCTGTATTACTGGGATCTGAGAAGAGCATTAAAATTTGTGCTAGGAAGCAAAATTTTATAATCATCCTAATTGAAATACATTATTAAACATCAATAAACTTTTAAAGTGATTGAAAGACGTAACTAAAATACAGCTATTTTTGATTAGCAGTGCATAAGTGTCTACAGTATGCTTGGTTTATTTCGCCTAGTTAACCAACCTACAATGGCATCATAAGACTCTACATATATTGCTACTGTTTCTGTTTAATATATTTTATTGCTGACTTTTAGGACTGTGCAATTTTGCTTCAAACAGCATTAATAGAATTTAAGATCAACAGAGACCATTACAATCCTCTAGTCTGACCTCTTGCATAATACAGGCCACAGAATCTCACCCAGTTATTTATGCATCAAGTCTATAACTTCTGGCTGAAAAACATCCAATCTTTGTTTAAAGACTTCAACTGATGGCGAATTCACCACATCTCTTGGTAAGTTGGTCCAATGGTTAGTTATCCTTATTTCCAGTCTGAATTTGTCTAGCTTCGATTTCTAGCTATTGGTTATTGTTATGCCATTGTGTACTAGATTAAAATGCCACCTAATGCCAGATATCTTCTCCCCATTCAGATACTTACAGACAATAATCAAGACACTTAACTGTGTCTTGTTTAAACTCAATAGATTGAGCTTCTTAAATCTCTCTCTGAGGCAAGTTTCCCAGTTCTCAAATCATTTTTCTAACATTGAAGAGTGGATACCAGAACTGGACACAGTATCTCAGTAATGGTCTCATCAATACAGTATACAGAGGTAATGTCACCTCCCTTCGCCTACTCAGTTATTCCATTCCAATAACTATTACTCAGTTTATCACAAAACTACTACTAAGGGTCTACCTGGATCTAAGAGCTGTCTATTAAGCACTGTGCAGGAGCTCAGGGTTGTGGCAGGGAGATATGATTCTCCCCAAGCCCCCGGACCTGTCACAGCTTGTCAAGGTTCCTTCCCCACACTGAACTTTAGGATACAAATGTGAGGACCTGCATGGACACTTCTAAGCTTTATTACTAGCTTAGATCTGGTACACTGCCATCATCCAGAATTTCAGTGTCTGGAGCACTTTCTGTCCCCCCAAAACTTTCCCCTCCCTGGGTTGCCTTGAGGGACTTCACCAATTCCCTGGTGAACACAGATCCAAACCCCTTGGATCTTAAAACAAGGAAAAATCAATCAGGTTCTTAAAAAGAAAGCATTTAATTAAAGAAAGAGAAGTAAAAATCATCTCTGTAAAATCAGGATGGAGAATACTTTACAGGGTAATCAGATTCCTATAGCCCAGAGGAACCCCCTCTAGCCTTAGGTTCAAAGTTACAGCAAACAGAGGTAAAATCAAAACAAGAGAGATAGTCTCACCAGTCTTCACTAATCCACGTATGCTGAGATCATCCGCCAGCCACTGAGCCAGACTTATACATCAATTCCCCGGCACTACTCCAAACCAAGGAGCGTCCTCGCGAATCGACAGGCGCGCAGCCTAGTGCCCGCCGGACATCCGAATTCTCCCACGCACGCGCGACCTCGAGGACAGGGTGAGTAATTCCGATTTAGATATCGAACTTCAGCCACGTTATTCCACGTAGCCTCGGACGAGATCGCCGTACCATACACTAAGATCGATTTCCCCGTAAAAGTAGACAGACCCTGAGCTTCTTCAATGTATTGTTCATCGAGCTGCCGATACGACCTGATCACCCATGCCACTGTTCATCTGTCCAGCATTATCATTTCTTATACGCTCAGCCATGGAGCCTCGCCCACTCGTCCCACGATTTCCATTACCGATTATCTGGCTTATAATACGTGTCTAATCTATTATTATTTTCTTATCTTCACACATATGCCGACATGCGCCTACCCGAATGTGTCACCATTGCCTCTATAATACTTTCTCGGGACTTGGGTACCATCACATTCCCACAATATCCAATTCGGGCACATGGTGAAAATTCAGGACACCTCTCAGTGGATGGAGTCCATGGAGAAAAAAAAGGGTCTCATCATGTAGCCTGATTAAGATGGTCAGAACATGCAACCCAGTCAGAAAGCAGGAGTGGAAGACAAGGGTGGATCACTGCATAGGTACCCTCTTCTGTCAGCATCCACCTCAAAGTTCGGTAGGACGCACTACTAGGAGAGGATACAGCAAGATGGACTCATGGTCTGACCTCAGTATGGCAACACAATGCGCTTTATGCCAATTACAGAGGCAAAGAAAATATAGCAAAGGCTGAAACTAGATATCCAATTACACCATGGATACAGTCGCCTGAGGAATACAACTGAAATGGTCGGGGCCCGTTGTGCCAAAAAAACCACCCATTTGTTTTTAGGGCGGCGACTAGTGTTGCCTAGGGCAGCCAAGATTTGGTAGGCGCACAAAAAGCAGCGCCCCCGCCAAAATTTTAAATGTGCAAAGCGCCGCTGCATTAGTCTGAGCGTCGCAGCCTGCCAGCTGAGGTGCCCCGGGCAAGTGCGAGCCGACAGCAGCCCAGGAGCTTAGGGCGCCCCGGGTCAGCGCGCTAGCCGTCAGCAGCGCCACAGCACGCTCCTGGCAGGAAGCCGCCTGCGCGGCCCATCCGGCAGCCCGGGGCGCCCCGGGTCAGGGAGCCGCGGCGGCGGCTCACGGCGCCGGTCAGGGAGCTGCGCGGCTGGCGGCAGCTCCGGGCGTCCCCGCGGTCAGGGAGCCACCGTCAGGGCCGGGGCGTTCCGGGTCAGGGATCGCGCGCCAACAGCCCGACGGCCCGGGGGTCCCCCGGGTCAGGGAGCTGCCGTGGCGGCCTGGCAGCACTGGGGAGTCCCCGGGCCAGCGGTGATCTGGTCGGAACGGAGGGCAAGAAAAAGGACCCTCAGCTCACGCATTGGGCAAGGTAAATTCTAAATTATACATTTACTGCGTGACTGTACTTGTGTATAATGTATGTGATTGGGGGGGGGGGGGCGCAAGATGGAAGTTTCGCCTAGGGCGTGAAACATCCTTGCACCAGCCCTGGATATGGTTCACTTTTGGGAACTCAGAATAGAGAACTTTACATACTAGCCACCTACTCATGCCTAGGGACAATCTTTAGAGTCAGTGATGATAATTTAGTCTTAAGTCTGAAATTTCTGACTTTTGTCAGTTTAAGACAAACCTCTTCTGTTATTTTAACACATAATTTTAGTGTGTAAAGATTGACTTATTACACTCCTTAAATATCCCTGTAGTAATTCTTCAGACATCCATTAGCAAACAAAGCTGCCTTTCTTTATATCCACACAGCTCTTTTCGTAAAACTGCATTACGATGGAAGCTATGGATTAGCATCCCTAAGACATATGACACCATATTACACCTAATATTATGGACGTACAGCTTCCTGTGAGAGGACCTCTCATGGTTATTCTTTACCCTTTTTGTTTTATTACCTGAATTTACTTTATTCTAGTTAAAAGTCTTATGTAGCTGATATTTATAACTTGTTCCTTGTCCCACTTATGTATGCATTTTACAAAGTACGTGACAACTGAAGGTTTCATATAACAAGGCAACCAGGGAAAGAAATTACATTTTATATTTATACGCCAAATTCTGAATTCTATATTCAATTGACTTCAGTGGAGGTTTTGACCAACTTAATTTTTCCTTTACTGGAAAAATAGCATCTTATCTACATGAAAAAGACATTAAACATTAAGAATCTATACTCTGTTATAAGTATCTTTTAATATAACATAACATATATCAGTCCAAGTTATGTTGTTGTCAGGTCAATTCAGATATGCCTACTGAAACATGCTACAAAGAAAGTCACTATACCTGCACTACAGTCAGTTTTTAAAACATTATTTATTTTCACATCCAAAGAAGTTTAACACACATTCAGCTAGATTGTGCTGGGCCCTTGCAGAGGGCAGTCTCCCAGTTCATCACCAGCAAGAACTCAGAGGTTTTTTTTTTTTTTTTTTTTTTGCAATAGCTGTAATCAGGGCAGCACAGGGATTGCTTCCTCAGCACTCCTCTGGGGACACAATCCACCCTGCAAGGAGGAGAAAGGATGTGTGACTCTGCCCCGATGATGTTGCACCACCCAAACATGAAGAATCAACCACTAGAGGCACAACTCCTCCTGGAATGTATCCTAGGGCACACCTCCTTCAATGAAGCTAGAATGTAGTTAACGCAATTTTATCCAATATACTTGATTCTTAAGGAATCCAAATACTAGTTTGAAGCCAGTATTGTTTACATCTAACACATGGAGACATCTGATGAAGTGAGGTTTTTTACCCACAAAAGCTTATGCCCAAATAAATCTGTTAGCCTTTAAGGTGCCACTGGACTCCTTGTTGTTTTAGTGATATGGGGGTAAGCACAAAAGCATGACATTGCTGTCTGACTGTCTACATCAGCATTTTTCTTCATATTTCCCACATTGCACTACTACCAGTGGAGCTGCACAGAGGGGGCACTAGTGTAGAGAGGCCTATGGTAATATCAGTATACTCTTTAACACTGGCTGCCAGTCTGCACTAGTGATAGCATACAAGAGGGAAATTTGAAGAAAAATGCTGATGATGACAAGGCGCTGAAAGGCAAACAAAATAAAGACACAAAACTGGAAAAGCCAAAAAATGAAAAGCTGATTTTTGGGTAAGCAGTCTCTGATTTAAAACAGGAATAGGAAAGTTAATGCTATGTTGCTAGACAACAGCAAACTGATAGGCAGCTCATCTCCTTTCTTAATAAGACAGAAGAGAGTTCTGATTTATTTTGCTGATTGGACAAATTCCATGTGCAATGCATGTGTTTTCATTTGAGGAAAAAAACATGTATCTGAATGCTGTTCAGGTTTTCAAACCAGAACACATTTATTGCATAAAGAATTTGGAGAGGACAAAGGGTGGGGGGATATCAAAAGAACTCTGGGTCTTTAGGAAAGGAAAGGAACTGCACACTAGAATTCCATCAACACAATGCCAATTCTCTTCACCTTTTCTTAAACGTACAACATCTCTAGTTGCTTTTTCATTTTTTCAGTCTTCCAGAGGTTTATGTCTTGGACCTTCTGACCATACAGGAGTATATGGATGTCACTGTTTTGGGCTGCTGACCATTTGGATTTTTAAGTACAGGATCCAAAACCATACAGAGGAAAATGATAAAAAACAAAAATACCCTATCGCCTGTTGGTGAACACTTTTCACAATGCAATTACTCTCTATCTGACCTACCTGTCCACATCTTCAAAGGAAATCTGCAGCACACTTTCAAAAGATGAGCTTGGGAGTTTAAATTACTCTGCTAGATACCAAAAATCACAGACTAAACAGAGACACTGGTTTTATGATTATCACAAAAATTTGTAACCCACTAACCCCCTCTATTTGTCCCATGACTGCAGAGGTGTTAGTGGGCCTCTCTACCCTGAATGGTCCCTTACAATGTGTGCTAATTACTTATGCTAAACAATCTGTTTCACCTTGCATTTTGCTGTGACCAGGGAGTAGCTTTCCAAACATGAAGAATAGCTCTATGTGGCTCAAAAACTTGTCTCTCTCACCAACAGAAGTTGGGCCAATAAAAGATACTACCTCCCCAATCTTGTCACTCTACTTACAGAAAACGCACATTAAAGTAGCTAAAATTATAAGAGTGCAAATAGTATAACCCTTCCCAATGATTTCCTATTTTGGGGTGAAATTTGTAAAATAAAATAACTCCTTGTTACAATCTTGATGCATAGTGTGTGTCAACTTTCAGCTTAATTAGCTTTGATGGTCATACTACGATCTCCTGAAAACAGGTTAATAATGTAAAATCTGAATGGCATTTAGTTCTATCTGGCACAGGCACAGACATTATTAGCTCCATGTAGTTTTGTACCAGATTCAAACTAAACAGGAAGTTGGTTTTTTTATTATGGTCTTACACTTTGCAGTTTATTGCCAGAATATGTCTTCATTTTGAGCCCAGTTACACAGAGTTCATGAATTGCAAACCACTGCAAGAAATATGTGAGATCATTTGAGCTGAAGTGGCAGTTTTCACACCAATGGAGTTGTTAGGGCATCTAATTTTAGAGCTACCATGAAACTGCCTGGAATACCCTGAGGGGACACTACTTCAGCACTTTAATGAGGTTATACACAAAGAGAGTTTATTACGATAAGAGATAGATGTTCATTAGATCAGTAATATGATTACAGAACATGCTGTACAGGAAGGGCCATTGGGAGCTATAGGCAAGATGATTTTTACAAACATTTGTATAAAGTAAAACGTCATTATTATACTTATTAGTAAATATGCACACTTTTAAATATGTTTTTTTTAAAAAACATACTACATAACACTATCTTTTGGCTTTAAAGGCAAATTATAGACTTTCAAGCCAAGGAAAAACACATTTTAGGAAGGACTCTTCTTAGCTCACTTTAATATATTCTAATTGTTAAAAAATCAAAGGCCCCAAATTTTGTACTTACGACAATATATCCTTATTTCCCCTGCAGTTTCTTTATGCAATTCCACCAAGGACAACTGCCCAGTATTCAGCCCTTTGGACTTCAAAGTGAGTGCGTACTGACACAGGAGTTTATACAAATTAATGAAAAAGTGGTATAATTTCAAGCAGGATCATGGAAATTCCCTTTCTCATTGCTGCATATTGTACAGAGAAGAAAGCTTTATGTCCAGCCACAAACAGCTAACATCTAACAATACATAGTATCTGAGAACTGTCTGCATTCATAAGAAATAGGTGGTAGTCTATATATGTTGATACTCTTTCTGCTGACATTTTTGATGCCAGAAAAGCAGATGCTTTCCAACGCTTTGAAACAAGTCACGGCACAATCTTGGCAAATGAGAAAAAAGTTCTTGCTGGAGATTTATTTATATGTATGTCAACATGCAACTGATCTTCCACCACCAAAAAAGAAATACACACCTATTTGAGAAGTTACTAATATTGCCACTTGTCCTATGGTACCAAAGCCCTGAAGAAGCCTTTCTCCAAAAGAAAAGACCAGTTTCCAACAAGATGATCCCTTACCAACGTAATATGCTATAAGAGGGACAGAAAGGAAATCAAGCATCGTCGCAGAGATAAAGATTGTATTACGGGTTGTCGGGAGAGAATCTATTCAAGTCAAATGTTAAAGAAAAGCCTGTTCTGTCTAATCCACTGGGTGGCTATCTAGGTACTTATATGACCCTCATCTCTGTAGAATATGAGCACCACCCAACTGAAAAGAAAAACAAAAACATTTCCTGCCCCTTTCTGTAGGAATAGTTGAAAGGTATAAGAATTTTCTCTTTTTCTTTGAATCTATGGAACACTTATTGAGGAAATGAATTTAGGGTATATTATCCCTTGAAATTGGAGCCCTCTCACTTGACAGCCATCACAAGCTGCCATTCATATGCCATGCCAGACCAAAAATAAGGATTTATGGGAGCCCATCTAACTAAGGAGAAAGTTAAGTTACTTATTTCAAACTGAATTCTAAATTAGAGGCTCATTCTTGGCCTGGCTTGGTAAATTTTTATTTTTGTAGGGGTGCTTATGTCATCTTACTTAATTTAGAATACTAGTAATAGTTAACTCATGTAAAAATAACATCACATTAGTATTGCCAAGACCAAGTAGATTTAGCATGATCTACTGTAATGCATAAGTGCCGGTCCTTTAATTAATACTTCCTCCTAGTTTTGGAAAGTTTCTGAAGAGCACTCCAAATTTTAGAGGGTATTACATTTGCAAAAGCAATATTACATCAACTTTTCCAAATCATGCACATATCAGAATAGTCTAAATATTCCATTTAGTAATTTCTGCAAAGGCTACAAATTACAGGTGAAATAAACAAATTACAATTATTTTTCAATACAGAAGTATTAGACAACAAAAATGTAGATGGAATTGGTTTTAAGCAATACACTTACCAAGAAGAATATAGAAATAATTGGTCAATCTATTTTGCTTTGATCAATTAAGGACAATACTGATAATGGGATTAAATACTGAATTCTCTATATTTGCAGCATTTCTGCATGATGAATTTTGTAATTATCTCTGTTTCAACGTTCTTAAGAACTTAGTGGTTTCATTTACATGCAGTCTGGGTGTCTTATATTTGCTTCAGTGTGTCCTAAATGTTGGACTAAATCACAATTACAGAAGGGAAAAATTGATTCTACGTTTTTGACATTTTCAAGTTTAACTCATTTTGATTTAAGAGTGTGCTAAGCATGCAAGAACTTGGTTGAAAAAATTAGTCAGTGGGGTGGGAGACACCCAGTCATCTACTTGAAGAATTTAAATACCAGCTAGGAATTGTTCAAGGTGGCCCAAGAAGTTGTAAGTATTGTTAAGTGTAACAGGATGAAAATACAGAACAGGATTTCAGGCCCTGCAGTCTCACATCTGGGTCTGTGGGGGTCCTGGGAGTCATCACACTTCAATCCTCCACCTGGCAGCTCAGATACAGCAACTGAAACCAAGGTGCGTGAAGCCCAATTGTGTCACAAGCCCCGCCTCTATGTTCTGATTGGGAGAGCTCCAAGGCTCCTGATTGGATCAGAGCCACTATTTAAGCCAGAAGAAGAATCAGGAAGTTGTCTGTACAACTGGGCTTCATTCTGCCATGGATCGCTCATCTGGCATTTTCCAGTTCCTGCCTTCCAGTCCTGACTTGGCTTGACTCTTGGTAACTTGACTCTTGATCCCTGCTCTTGGTTTGTCGCTTGATTCTGATTTCCTGGCATTCTAATCTGGCTTGATTCCTGGCAATTGGCTCCTGGTACCTTGGTCTGCACCTGACATTAACTCCTAGGCCAGGCCACCCATGCCCTGGCCCTGAGACAGGGAAATGTACGTTGACTATCAGGGAAAATGTCTACTTATCAGACTGTAGGTGAGTCTCCTATGGGAGATGGAAGCCTCATCATTTGGGCTATTTAAAAACTAGAGTGGACAAAGCATGAATGTGTACAGGGAACAAACTTGCATTAGCAGGTAGAATGAACCAGACAATCTACTAGGTCTTTTCATCTCTTCTAGGATTTAAAGTTTTGTTCTCTGTCCTTAGAGTTGCTACCATCGGTACATTTTTTAAAGAACTTGAAAGGAGTTAAGTCTTGCTTTTACTTTAAGTGGGATGGATAAAGTGACCTGCCCCAACTCCAGTATTAACTCCAGGTATGTCAATATTCTCTTACCAGTAAGTACAATTCTGATATGTTTCTCTTTATAGTTTCACAGACAAAGATCACTGAGACAGTAAGAGCGACAGACAGTTAGGTGGGGGTGCAGGGAAGTTCAGGATGACATGGCTCATCTTAGACAATCTAAATTGCTTTTGTGTACTCTATCTCTGACTGGAACCATGCATACTTACTGCCTCAAGGAAAATAAAACACTGTACATGTGCATTATGTAATTGCTAAATGGCATCCAGTGTTGTTCCCTTCAGGTCACACACCTCACTGAGGACAATGTCCTTGCCAAGTTTGAATCTGAATGTGAGGTGATCACAAAAACAAACCCCCCTGTAGCAGAGTGGTCCGCTGCTCCTGCCCTGAAAGGGTTAAAAACAGCCCTGGGAGGGAGCCGTGGCTGGAAAAAGCAGCTTTAGGCTGGGGCAAGAAGCTTGGGCTGATTGGGGAAAGTAAGCTCAGCTGTGGCCAAGCTCCAGTCAGGCCCAGCTGGCCTCTATAAGAGGCTGGGAGCCAGAAACCCAAATAGTCTCTCTCTAGCTCTAGAGGGAGATGGGCCTGGCTGCAGGGAGCTGGACATAAGGTACCTGAGTGAAGCAGAGCTGGGGAAAGGCAAAGGCAAAGGAGCTGGAGAGCTCTAGCCTGGAAAGCCCCAGGCTGTGGCCTAGCAGAAGGCCAAGGAGTACTGGGGGTTGCAGAGGGCAGCCCAAGGATAGGCCAAGGCAGCAGGTCCAAACCCTCCTTGCCAGTGATGAGTAGGCTGATACTGCAGTGTGCCCCAGGGCGCAGGGCCTAGACAATGACTGGCAGTAGCCATACACTGAGGCAAGGTAGGGATGGGTTCCCTGGGGAAGGGAGACCCTGAGAGAAAGGGGTTGCTGCCAGGGGGCAGCACCCCATGTAAAAGGGCACCGGGTCCAGAGGACAGGTGGATCACTGGCCTGCAGAGGGCACTCCAGAGCTGAATCAAGCTAATTCCCGGAAGACACCAGCAGGAGGCGCTGCAGGGGTGCGTTCGCTCGTCTACACCCCCCCCCAACCTTTGAAAGCAGAACACATTTTCCCCATGCTCGCAAAACTCAAAATCAGTTCTAATTTACAAAAAAAGTTTAAACTGTTACAAGGATGAGAAAATTCAACCAAAAAGGAACATTTCTGAAAAGATTAAAAATGACTGAAAACAAGTTTTAGAATGCAGTGGCTCTTTCAGCCTTAAATACAGTGGTGCTATCATACCTCTATACAATGACTAATAGCAACATGTACACTCATCAAAAAAACAAGATGCTAAATTCTGCTAAATATTATATATACAGAGGATACATTTTTGTCAGTGTTTAGTTCTATGAACTTTGTCTAGTTTATTCATTTGCATTGTATTTTCCAGGTTGCTTTTGAATTAGAGGTTTAGTTAACTATGATTAAATGGATGACTGTCTGTCACACGTCATGAGACATGTGGAGTCCAGCATTTTAATAGTTTTTAACATGTCTATTCTTGAAATGTTGGAAGTTTGATGAGTCAGCAAAGTCGATAAGCAGGTAGTATGTGGGAGAAGAAAGAATTAAATAACTATGAAAGTTCTTAAGAAAACGACCAGTAGGGTTAAATGAGAAGCTACAGATAACAGGGTATCAGTATGAACAAATACATTGAAGAACTCAGGGCTGGTCTACACTACGGGGGGAAATCGATCTTAGATACGCAACTTCAGCTACGTGAATAACGTAGCTGAAGTCGAATATCTAAGATCGGATTACTCACCCGTCCTCGCCGCGTGGGATCGATGTCCGCGGCTCCCCCTGTCGATTCCGGAACTCCGTTGGGGTTGGAGGAGTTCCGGAATTGATATAAGTGCGCTCAGGGATCGATATATCACATCTAGATGAGACGCGATATATCGATCCCCGAGCAATTGATTTTAACCCGCCGGTACGGCGGGTAGTCTAGACGTAGCCTCAGAGAACTAGTCTAGGAGGGTCACAAGAGGGGAGATGTCCAAGGAATAGACCAATAGGCCAACAGGAGAAAACAGGAAAAAGCAGTGGTGAAACAAGATGATGTTTGTGGGGTTGTATTTTATGAGGCTTCCGTCTACCATAAGGGATATGTAAGTGGGAATAAGGTAGTCACTATATACCCAAGAGATTATGCAATGCTCACCCATTTCCCACATAAAAAAGAATTAATGTAATGGGCCTGTGTAACAGGGTGCTGGCTAGGAGAAACAAGCCAGGCCCCTGATAGCCCTGTTCCAGGGGAAGAAGGGTAGTTGTTGGGCTGGCCGAGGGGCCATGCCCTAATTACCAGACTGAATCCACCTGCAGGCCTGGGTAGCCAGCCTGCCCTAGAAAGCTGACTAAGAGACAGGAAGCAGGAGGAGACAGGAAAAGGAGGAGCGTGGGCCCTAGATTCTTGCTGGCTGGGAAGTTAGAGGTCTCCCAGAGTGTTGGTCTCTGTAAATAGCTGTAAATAAGTGGTTGTGGGAATGGACACAAATAATTAAAGGACACGGGTGCTGCACTTCAGTTGGTCTCTGACTGTGTTTGTGGAGGGGCTGGGAGAAGGCACCGCTACAGCCTGGTTCTGCAAAGATTGTTTGGTAATTACAAACCATGATTAACTTTTCATACATTTTTTCATGATTTCCTTGAGTTGAGACAATTAGGCCAAACTGAGAGGGATGCTGAGCTGCATCTTCCACTGCAGCCAAATGCTTTGCACCTATGATGATCTGACCTTTGTTACCATGACTTCCTCCATGACTTTCCTCAAAATTTGACAAATGTACAGCTACGATTCACAGCATTATTATCTCATCTAACATTGTATGTAACAAAAGGTCCACATTCAATCATGTTTTATTTAACTTCCAGTAAATGTTATCTACAGAGGGGTAGACACTATAAAAGTAATCTGTAGAATTAAGGACCAATTCAGGCCTTGGGCTATACACAAAGGCGCATACTTGAAAAAACATGGCCAGAAGTCTTGGGTCATGCCCCAGAACCAATGGAGTTCACAGTCTACACCTTCCAACCTCCTGTTAAAGGATATAGCTTACAATGTCATTTGCACCTCCTTATCACCTACTCACTGCTCTGTTAGGATTAATCATTATCCGTGGAACAAAAGGAACCTCCATGGGCAGCTGTGGGCTCACTCCTGGGCTGACATGATTGTGTGTTACATTATCTCTGGCAAAGCAGCATTTATGCCAATATCAGCACAAAGATTGCTTTTAATTTTATAACAAAGGTTTCAATACAGATACCTTCACTAATAGGCAATTGATGCAAAGTTCAAAAGAAAGGAAAATCGGTGAGTTAACTTACATAAACCAATGCAATTATGCATTTATGTTAAGAACTTGCACCTCTCACACAGGATACCAGGGAAGACTGATCACTTTTAAAAAATCTTGTTCAAGACTCAAAAGCAAAAGAATTAACATGCATTGTCATGTTTCTTGATTTATATATTTAAAACAGCAAATACCAAGTGACATCTTAAACCATCTTCAATACATCAGAATATTCAGAATAGTGAAACAAAGTAAAGCACACCTGTAACTGAGGCTGCTCTGATGAGATACGGAGGTGAGTGGTAACATAATCAGTACATGCTAACTATACATCTTATTCTACCCTTTAATTAGAAAGTTGTAATAGACTTCCAGGTGGTATAGACTGAGTAAAGCAAGGCTACTATTTTTCTGTTCTTTAGAGAGCTAATGAAATTTAAGTCTAAAGGTCAAAAAAGTAAACATTTGTCTATCTCCAATTTTGCTTAAAAGGACATTGTGAATCTGTTTTAGGTTTCAAAATTTACCATATACATAGATTTTTAAATTAACAAAATATAAGAGTTAGAATATTATGTAATCCAAATTTGAGCACACTCTGCTTTTTGTTGTGGGGACTTGAGTGGGGATTTCAAAAGGGTTTTATCAATTGCTGGTACAAGTAAATCTAGTCTAGGTAATGTCTATAGAGAAGTCTAGTACAGAAAATTATGAAGAAAGCATCATACTTCCTCAGAATAGGAGTCCACTGGTAGAATAAAATCAGAAGGTCAGCATTCATGTCTGGATACGTATAGGTTTTGTTTAGCTGAGATTGGAACCTTTTACCTAAATTCTTTATTACAAATTTTGGTGGTTCAAACACCAAATAGAAATCAGATTTGAAAAACAAAGAAAAAGGAGAAAGGAAGAGACCAGGTACTTAACTGGAAGTCTAAGTCAGGATTTGGCATTTAGGCCAATTAGTTACAATCAGGGCCAGCTCCAGGGTTTTTGCCACCCCAAGCGGCGGGGGCGGGGGGGGGGCCACAATCATGATCGGCAGCAGCTCCACCATGCTGCTTTCTTCTTTGGCGGCAATCGGGCGGAGGTCCTTTCTCTGACCAAGGGACCCGCTGCCAAATTGCTGCCGAAGAGCCCGACTGCCACCCCTTCCCCTTGGCCGCACCAAGTACCTGCTTGCTGGGCTAGTGCCTGGAGCCGGCCCTGGTTACAATGGGGACAATCCTCCAACAGAGCCCCTGCGAGCACAATAGATGGAAGTTAGACCCAATGAGTGCTAGCTGAAAGAACGTTATTTATCCTGTCCTGAAGAAACTGCAGATCCTAGAATAGGGCTCATCTTGGTCAAATTCCAGTGGGACATGGGCTGCCTTTTTCACTGGGAATCTGGAGACAAACCATGTGGAAAAGGGAGGGTTTGGCACCAGGGTGAGACCCTACTCTCATCTCCAGTCTCTTTTTGCCAGGGAAAGGGGCTGGAGCACTATAAAGGGACCCTAAAAGCCCTTTATCTGTCCAAAGGAGGATATCCCTGGGGTAGGTGCTGTTGTAGGATTGTTCTCTGAATACCTCTTCACAAGCCCTTGCATAGTGGGTGTGCTGAGGGCGGGTCATAGCCCCAGAGAGGGTACCACAACTTAGACAGTGCTCTGGAGCTGCTTAGGTTACATCAGGGGCCTCTCTAACTTCTAGAGCAGTCTAGAGTAAGGAGATGGCTTAAACCAGGCCTGCACAACTCATAAAGTGGCGAGGGCTATATTACTCCAAAGAAAACAGCTGAGGGCTGAAAACCCTGGGCCCCCCCAAAACACATCCCCCGCCCCAGTGCCGTCCAGCCCTGCGGAAACACCCCCCCTTTCCCAAAGTATAAAGCCTCGCCGCCACTGCCTGCCTGCTCACTCGGCTCGTCATCCACCCATGAAATAAGGGGAAGGGAAAAGGCGATAGTTTGAAGGGATTTTCTGGGGCTATGAACTAAGGGGAGGGGAAAGGGGGGGCAGTGTTAAAGGACTGGATGTGACTGTCCAACACACAAACACAGGGGCCACAGAGAGCCCTGGAGGAGGAGGGCGGCAGTGTGACAGAGGCTGGGGAGAGGGAAGGTCCCTGGACCAGGAAAGGGGGCAGCAGTCGGGGCAGGGCAGGTACAACACACATACACACACACACACACACACACACGTGTCTCCCCTGGGGATTTCCTGGCTGCCCACAGACAGTTCAAACACCCCCTGCCCCATCACTACAGAGGCTGCCCTGGAACCAACCAGCGCAGTAGCCACCCTGCCCTGCCCCCACCGAACGGGGGGACTTAAGGGGTGTCTCGGCCCAGTTCCCACCCCCACCCCCGAGCTGCAGCTCTAGCCCAGGCTGGGCACTCCTCCTCTTGCTTGGCACTTACCGGATCTGCCTCATGCCCAGTGCTTCCTGTCTCAGTGGGCCCTGGAAATGATGCACCACTGTACGCCCGGCAGGGGGAGTGGCGTTTCTGGCCATTAGGGCAGTTGGAGCATTGCACATGCGCACGTGGGGCTGTGAGGCGCCCCCCCACACCCCTGGGCAGGGGGCAAACCCAGCAGCCCCACCCCGCCGCTTGCCCGCTGGCCACACAGTGAGCCCATGCAGGCCGCATGTTGTGCAGGCCTGGCTTAAACCCTCCTCAACCCTCCTCCTGCTGTGCTGCAAGTTCCGTTACAGAATCTAACCCAAACCTCTTGCTTCTGATTGGTTCCACAAGATAGGAACTATACATCTGCATTATGTGGAGGTTAAGAACTCAAGTCTTGAGAATCTCTGTTTTCAGGGTGATCTTAATGATGCAACCATGGCTGTGGCCATGCCTCATGGAAGTAGTTGCAATGTACATGTCACTTCATATACCACTCCATATTTCTGGAACATGGTGCATGATGTGCCACCCTGCACGAACCACTCTAAGGCATTACCTGGCCTGGATTCCATGGATTGCAAGTAATGTAACCTTACCATGCCTAACTGGCATGTCCAGCTGCAAAGAAGTAAGTCACCATCAGTTTCACAGATTCTAGATGCAGTGCCCAATGTCCTCTCTCTGCTTTGACATATATCATTATGACTTGGTTTAGGGGCAGGAGTACTAACAAGGTATACTGCTAACACAGATACTAATACAGTCATAGCATGTGTACCTCCAAACTAAGTACATTCCATAACAAAATATCAGTGTGACATTTTCATTAAAAATAATTGAAATTCAAGGAAACTGATTTCATTGTCACCTGATTTATGAGTGGTTAGTAATATGTGCTTATATTTCAAAATGCTCCACAGCAACAAGGTATCGTGAGGCAGTTTGAATTTAGGATCTTGAAATTCAAAGTCCCCTCAAAAACTTGTATGGACACTAAAACAAGGTATTGCCAAAAACTTGCATTTGGCTATCAGACTAGAGGAGTAATTTCAACTTTAGCAACATTTCAAAAGACTTAGGCCTGGTCTACACTACGCATTTAAATCGATTTAAAGAGCGTTAAATCGATTTAACGCTGTACCCGTCCACACTACAACCCCTTTATATCGATATAAAGGGCTCTTTAAATCGATTTCTGTACTCCACCCCGACGAGAGGAGTAGCGCTAAATTCGATATTAACATATCGGATACAGTTAGTGTGGACGGAAATCCGATCCATTATTTGGCCTCCAGGCGTATCCACAGTGGCACCACTGACCGCTCTGGACACATCCTGAACTCGGCAGCGCGCAGGTAAACAGGTAAAAGCCCCGGCGAACTTTGAAATTTACATTGCCTGTTTTGCCAGGTTGGAGTCTCTTGATCAGCACGGGTGGCGATGCAGTCTCAAATCCATAAGAACTTCCAGCATGGACCGATGGGTAGATACTAAGAATCTGTCGCGAGGGCGAGAAAATTCTGTTGTATCAAGCTCCGTTACCACGAATAAAATAGCCAAAGCGTTGGAAAAAATCTCCAGAACACAGGCTGCGAGTGACAAGCGGTTAACGGGGAAACAGAGACTCAAATGGACGCTACATGGAGGGATGGGGGCACGAGGGATCCAGCTATCCACAGTCCACAGCAGTCCTCCGATATTATTGCATTCTCTGGCTGAGCCCACATGTCTGTAGGTTCAAACACGTGTCTTAGGCGTGGTTCAGGGAATAGCTGCCTCAGTTTCCCGCCGCTCCCCCCCCGTGTAGAAAAGGGAAAGAAATAATTTTCTTGACTTCTTTCAATGTCACTCTTGTACTGAAGGCTGCTGTAGACGCGATGCTGAGCAGCGGTGAAGAGCAGTATCCGCTCCTCTCGCCCTCCCGGTGGTAGACTAGTGCAAATATGACTGAATCCGTTCGTGCATCAGCCCGTGAGTGCTCTGCGTGGTTCCTCAGGTGAGGCTGGCGCGGCGCCTTGGGTAAATAAATGGGAAGACCCCAAAAGCTTAACGCCTCTCAGTTAGAATGTCACATCGAACGGCTGTAGACCAGCTGTCTCAACGATACGCAACATGAGGATCATGAGCTGGCATCGAGCCCGCGCGCGCTCAGACTCGGGTCATACCTAAGTCACAACGAAAAATGCGTAGAGCGAGGAGGCGTACGAAGTATTCTGGACTGCATCAATTAGCCCCCAGGGAGGCGAGCTGACGTCTGCCCCGACTCCATGCATTTTTACCAGCGCTCTGGATGAATCAAGCGCTAAAGTATGAGTATATATTTATCTTGATAGTTACTTATTCGGCATTCATTATAGCAACTATCAGGATGCAAAATCGGGGTATGGTAGATGATCTGGAGAACAGCCAGATGCGAAGCGGGCACGGTTAGCACTTCTGAAGACCGAGCGGTGGGGTGGAGGAACGGAAGCGCGATAGGACTCTCGGGCCATGGGGTTGTTGCTGAGGGCACCTGCCGACATGAAGTACTTGACATTGGAGCAGCTGTGCTCTGATACACTAGGTCCTCTAATACACTTGCCCCTTATTCTTAGGCAGGACTGACTCTATTTTAGAACCATAAGGGAGGTATTGACGTCGAGTCCCAAGTGATCAATGCCAATTTGCTTTGCGTTTGTGCCCGGCCGATTCAGCCAAGGGGCACTCATGATAGCCAAGACTTACAGAGGGGGAGAATACCGTCATCATCGTGCCAGTTTTCTCTCACAGCTAGATGGTACAGAACGCAGGGGGGGGTCCGTAACTCTCTCTGCTATCATATGCAAAAGCAAGCTGATGCTGCTGGTAGCGCTGGCAGTATTGCCTCCTCTCCGCGGCATCCAGATCACATACGTGCCAGAAAAAAAAAGCTGAACAGGCCCATGGTTGCCGCTGCTAATGCATCTGCCAGGGCAATCAGAAAAGGCGCGAAGGATTGTCAGCTGATGTTTTTGCCCGGAGGAAGGAATGACTGACGGACATTTACCCAGAACCACCCGCGAACAAAATTGATGTCACCCAGGATTCCAGGGTGGGGGAGACCTGCGGGAACTAGCGAGATGCTACGAAGAGCTACCACAATGCCAATGCTTCAGAAATCGACGGTAGCCTCGGGACCATGGACGGCACAACGCCGAATACTGGGTCCTAGTGTGGCGCTCTTCTATTGTGGTCTTCACGTAGCCTGTCTCTCTCGTATCCGGTTTCGTTTCTCGCTTTAGGTCGTTCTTGTATTCTTGTCTCTTGGTCATATCGAATTTTTTTCTGTTATCTTCCCCGCACCCTCACTCCCCCCCCATTCCTCCCCACCCCTTCACCCCATGATCGAATTTATAATATCAGTTTTATAAAACCGATTTTAGCTAATTCGATATTATCCCGTAGTGTAGACGTGGCCTTACAAACAAGCAAGTTCTTACCAGCTGAATAAGCAGGCTAATCAGGTCTGTCAGGGGTTTATTGGTAAGGAGAAGGTCTTCGGCAGCCTGGGTGTCCCCTCCTGTGCCGGATTTCTGTGCCTTAATAAGACAAGGAAAAATAAAAAGAAGTCTTGGTGAGTGCTCAGCTTTGAGAAACAAATAAGGTCCATTAGGCGGTACAAATCTGAATGGAAATTCGAAGGAGGTGTTCTTATACTCCCTTTCCTCGTTAAGTATTCGGAGAGCTCTATAAGAAGTTATAGTCTGATTGTGTCTGTAACAATAAGCACAAAGCAAAAGGGACTTATGCTGTCACATCCACTCTAAACTGATTTAATATGCTGACCTACATGACATTTCTTCAGAAAGATACATACCTACTGTATGTATAATGTATATATCTCCATGAACTCATAATAAAATAATGTCTATCTACAATCTAGCTAAAAAATAAAATAAAATATGTCTATCTGCAATTTATGGTTTTTGTATATATTCTCTCTCTACACAAATATTTGACTTCTTTACTTTCATGTATAATAGTTCACTGAAAGTCTTCGAAGATCACTCTCAATTTTATGAGATGATTTTAAGTACAATTAAAAACAAGAAAATCAAGATGATTCAAAAGTTAAGACTTCCACTCCCACTCTCCTGTCTTGAATTTCCAAAGTGGAATGATGTAGTGGAATTTGAACTTCAGGTGCTTTACTACTTTTAGAAAATGCCTGATGAATAAGATTCCACAGGGAAATGGTCAATAGTCCTCTGACAGCACTAAACATAGAAGCTTGGTCCTTTAAAATACAGAGGCAGATTTTTCTGTAGAAGCATTGGAGAAAACTAAGAAAATCAGATTTCTGGTACCCAAAATAAGTTCTTCAGACTGCCAACTAGTCATTGGCTACCAATCTTAAGAATTTAAGCCTTAGACTCAGTCAATAACGGTTGACACATGTAAATGAGGGCAGAATTTGGACTTAAGTGTATAGATTTCAGTTGCATTTCTCTTTATTTTACCAGACTATGTAACAAATCCTCTCTTCTCCTAGATGCTTATATGGAGTTATAATAACATACTTACTATTCAAATTGTGCTCAGTCAGGGAACACTCATTCTTTAAGAACACTTTCAAAAATATCTGATCTCTTAGGAAAAATACCCTGAAGAAACACTATATACTTTACATATTTCCCCTTTCCCCCACCTTACTCTAGCCATTTACATGAGAAAGGGATTTTGCTCTGATTTACATGAAATCCCCTGCTTTTGTACGACAAAAGGTACAATCAAAAGGTTTTTCACAGGAATCAGTAGGCATTATTTGTAATGTGCTTTGAGATCCTTGGATGGACGCCATCACAGAAGTGCAAAGTATTATTACTTTTACCAGATGCACTAGATTACAGTAACACAGA
Source organism: Chelonoidis abingdonii (assembly GCF_003597395.2). Classification (NCBI taxonomy): domain Eukaryota; kingdom Metazoa; phylum Chordata; order Testudines; family Testudinidae; genus Chelonoidis; species Chelonoidis abingdonii. Next base: position 86,601,031 of record NC_133770.1, read on the forward strand.
AATTCAAGAAAGACAAAGCTATCAGAAAATCTTGACCATCTTTCTGCCAAATATTTAAAAAAAGAAGCAGGCAGGATATGCCTGGTTGATAGTATATCTGATTATGTAAATGTGCATGAACAAAAAGGTAGATTTTTAGCACTCACTTCACACCCATTAAATTCTTTTAAAATGCAGCAGGACTTTTTTAAATTGTACGAAACAATGTGTCTGAAACACAAAACAACAGGCCTGCCTTCTTTTGGCTCCCCCTCCCACCTTCTCAGAACACTCAGTACAGTAAGGCTTTGTCTACACTTACAGTTTTGCAGCGCTGGCCGTTACAGCTGTGGTCGTACAGCTGTGTACGGCCAGCGCTGCAGTGTGTCCACACTGACAGCGACCAGCACTGCAGTGTGTCCACACTTGCACCAGTTGCAGCGCTGTTGTGAGTGGTGCATTGTGGGCAGCTATCCCACAGAGCACCTCGTCCCATTTTGTCGCTGTGGGTGGGGAAGGGACGGAAGGGTGCGGGTCATTCCGCTTCCTGTTCCAACGACCGTGCTGCCAGGGAATCGGACCCCGCCTAAGAGGGCCCCCCGCACCTTAGGCACCTTTTTAATTTTTTTTTTTTTTTTTTTAAAAAAAAAGCCTTACCCGTCCCCGCTGCGTTCTGCTCCATGGTCCCGCTCCTTTGAGTGAAGCGCCGGCGGAGCGCGGCATGCCCCGCTCTCCCAGCTAGAGCTCCAGCCGGCGGCGGGGCTTGCGGCGCTCCGGCCGGGGCTCCAGCCATGAGTGGGGCGGCGGGCTTTGTCGCGCTCCAGCCGGGAGAGCGAGTCGCGGAGCTTGCTGCGCGTCCGGCCGGGAGCGGAGCTCCGCAAGGCCCCGCGAGCTCCCGCCGGCGGCTGCCGGCCGGACCCGCGGCAGACGCTCCGGCAAGCCCGGCTCTGAGCTCCGGCCAGAGCCGGCAAGCCCCGCAACCCGGCTGGAGCTCTGCCCCATTTAAATAGCTCCCCTAAATAGCCCTGGGGCAGTGGGGGGTATTTAAAGTCCTGGGCTCCAGCTGCCTCCACCGGCCATTCCGGTCCTTCAAATAGCCGCCGGAAGCCCCGCCTCCCTCTTGCATTCCCCAGCGCTCCGCGGCTATTTAAAAGGTCCCCGGAGTAGAAGGGAGTTTGGGGCTACTTAAAGGCTGGGGTTCCAGCTGCCTCTGCTGCACCAACGAGGAGAGTCCCCCCCTCCAAGGTGAGTGCGTGTGCAAGATGGCTTGAGAGTGCTGCTATGGCGCTGTGGGTGAGGCTTCAGTGTTTTACCTGTAGCTGCTCTTTGCTTTCCAACCAGCCACAAGAAACGCCCTGGCTTCCAGAGTGAAAGCACCCACCCCCACCTTCCAGGTGAGCCACGTAGCAGCCGCCCCTTCAACTGTGTAGCGCATGTGGGGAACTCGCCCATCTCTATCTGCCGCTGCGGCCTCTCGTGCTGCTATGCCGTCAGAAATGTGTAACTGATGCTACAAAAAACCTCTTTAAACAATGCAGGCAGAGAGATAACAGTTTTATCTCTGTTTTTTTTTAAAGTGACCTTGAATCTGCTCATCAGTGCAGACTTTGAAAGACAGCAAAGCTTAGAAAAAACCACAAGGAAGCCTAAGAAGAGCTGGTGAAGCAGTTAGGCAATCTGTATTCCAAAAGAAATCAACAGTTGGCAAAGACTGAGGATAGGCCATGAAAAGGCACCGGTTACCAAGATAAAAGGAGAAGGCTGCAAGGAGAACTTGACTACCAGAGAAGCACAGATCGGCAGGGATGACTTAAAAAAAAAGTGGGGGAAAAGCCTCTCCATTTCTTCAATCGTATTATTTTACACTTTCCAATACTATATGAACTAATAAAATATATACTGCATCATATCTGCTGTTGATTGGTTATTAATGAATGCTGTTTCACATGTGTGGGTCCCCGCCCCACCTGGGGGTTGCACAGTGTTGGTTTCCAGCTGGCTCCCTGCAGGGTTAATGCCCTGGAACACTGCAGTGCAGCAGTGGCATGGGGCTGGCTGAGAGGGCAGGGGCTGACTGAGGTCAGGGTCTGGCTGCAAGGCAGGGGCAAGGATGTGGGGGCTGGTTGGAGACAAAGGGTGGTGGGGCGGGCTGGCTTCAGGCAGTGGGGTGCGCAGGGGGTTGACTGGAAACAGGGCAGGGGTGTGGGCTGGGCAGAGCGTGGCAGAGCGGTGCGGGCAGCATGTGTGGGGGCTGGTGGTGGCTTTGGCAGGGGTATGTGGCAGGGGTTGGCTCGGAGACGGAGGGTGTTCTTGGCAGAGGTGGCTGTGGGCACGGGTGCAGAGCTGGCTGCAGGCAGAAGGGGGGGCTGGACTGGTGTGGGGCCAGGTATGGGGTGCGCAGAGCAACTGGCACCCCAGCCTTTAAGTCGCCCCAAACTCCCTTCTCTCCGGGGACTTTTTATTTGCCGCGGGAGCGCTGGGGAAGCAGAGGGAGGCGGGGCTCAGCCGGCTATTTGAAGGCCGGGGTGGCCGACGCAGCTGGAGCCCAGGACTTTTAAATCCGTCCCCTCCTGCCCCAGGGCTCAGGGGGGATATTTAAGGCTAGAAGAGCTTCTCGAGCCGGGGTTCGCGGGGGCTTGCCGTGCTCTGGCCGGAGCTCCCAGCCGGGGTCGGGGGCTTGGCCGTGTTCTGGTGCCGGCTACTCCCAGCGGGGTCGCGGGTGCTGCTCGGTGCTCTGGCCGACGCCGCAAGCAGCTCGGCGACTCTGTTCCCTGGCTGGACGCGCGACAAGCCCCAGGCCCCACTCTCAGGCTGGAGCCCCGCCGGAGCGCGCACTAGCTCGCCGCCGCGCGACTGCGAGCTCTAGCTGGGATGTCGGGGGCCGAATGCCTGTCTTCCTGCCGGCGCGCTATCACTCAAGGAGCGGGCCACGGAGCTAGGACGAGCTTGGGGACGGGGTAGAGTTTTTTTTTTTTGTTTTTTTTATAAAAAAAAAGGTGCTAAGGGGGGGGGCCTCTTAGGTCATGGGGTCCGATTTCCCAGGCATACGGGTTCTTGAACAGGAAGCGGAATGACCCACCCTTCGTCCCTTCCACAACCGACAGTCAGGTGTACAGCCAGCGCTGCAAACAGGGAGTTGCAGCGCTGGCTGAGCTTTTAAGTGTAGACACCTGCTAAGTTGCAGCGCTGTAACCCCCTCACCAGCGCTGCAACTTGCAAGTGTAGACAAGGCCTAAGATTCTCTATCCTCCTCAAGATGGGGGGTGGGAAGTATACTAGTCAAGACAGGAGAACAAGATGTGCAGCACAATCAGTCTAGATACAGAAGTCACTTTCTGTCAACTAATTGAGGACATTAATCAGATCATCTTATTACAAGGAAATCATAGGAACAACCAAGTTTGGGTAAAAGAATCAGAGGTTTTAAATATCTTTTAAAAGCACAAAATGCAATCCCTTTGAATAATCCTTTTAAAAATGAAATACAAGAAGGGTAAGTCTTCTAGATGGAGCAGAGAGGATCTCTGACACTGCCCTTTTTGCTATTAAGCTTGTATTTAGTCACAGCAAAAAGGGATCTGGGCTGCAGGAGGAAAGTAAATATCTTTGTTAGTGCACTTGCACAAGCAGAGACATTGTATGGTCATCCACCCATTTCAAATATGGGTAACTTTCTGTAAAGTGCACATATCAACACCTCAGTAGTGAGTCACTATTGATTTACATGACATCATATATTTTAATATCCCAAATGCACTAAGGAGGAAATGTTTTGAAACATCAATGAAAAAATGTCAAATTAAGCTATTTATGGAGTGCATCAAAGCAAAAAAAATCAACAAGGATCTGTGTTGTTAGCATACTGTGTGACACCAACTTCAGCTAGCTAACACCATATGACAGAGCATACTTATTAAGGAGGTAGCCCTATGATACGTACAACGACTTAATCCAAAGCCCATTGACGTGAATGGAGGTCTTCCCATTGACTTCAGTCAGCATTAGATCAGACACTAAATGAGTGATTTAATATTAGTGGTTCTGAATTACTGATTTGCATATTGGGATCTGATCATATGGGGAACAGGTTGGCAAACAAAGATGTACTTAAAAGATGGGAACAAAAAATCCACTTGTAAATTAATTGTTTTGGTTATGAATACAGATATAAAAGGAAAACATATTGGTTTCAGAAGTTTTCTGTTAAATGAGAATAAGTGTCTGTTGGCACTTTTTGTCTGTAGAATCCTGATCAGGATCAAATCATCTGCTGGAGGGAATCATATTACTGTTCTGAAAAGTCTTCTTTTGAGCTAGGGTATTGTACTGAGAGGCTGACAGCACCCACGGGGATGTTTTTCTTGTAGCACAAAACCAGAAAGGTAAATAATAAATAATGGTTGATGTGCATTTCAACAGAGAAATATATTTTGGACGTGGGGTGGTTCAAAGAGATGCTTTAAAACCATGTACAAAATTATACAATGTACAGTACTTCAAACTATACTGAACTGCTGAATAAACAACTGGCTTATTAAAAAGCTTGCAGTTCCAACCTACTATCACCCAACATAGGATCAGTATTGTGTCCTTATTATATGTTCTATATTATGGGAGAAAAATGCTTTGTTTTCACAAGAGTTTACATAAAGTGCCTACTACCATCACAACTGTTTCTCCAGTAATCCAAAGGAGTAAAATATAACCAAAAAAAGAACTTCGACATATCCAACAGAAAACACGTGATTCTACCCCCTCCCCCACAACAATTTGCTCTAATTTTATTGAGACACACAAGGTGGGTAAAAAAAACAGGAGTACTTGTGGCACCTTAGAGACTAACAAATTTATTTGAGCATAAGCCTTCATGGGCTAAAACCTACTTCACTGGATGCATGCAGTGGAAAATACAGTAGGAAAATATATATATACACAGAGAACATGAACATGGTGGGTAAAGCAATATAATTTATTGGACCAATTTCTGTTTCACCAACAGTTGTTGGGACATCTGATGGACTGGATGAGACATGTGTAGGACCCATGGATCTTGAAAGGTATGTTGTAGAGGGTAGTGGTAAGCTGCCAAAAAATTAACAACCGGTTCCCTCCTCCTCACCCCTCAAGGGGGTCGTGGCCCGCCCGGGACTCCTGCCCCATCCAACCCCCCACGTTCCTTGACACCACAGCCCCAGGACTCCTGCCCCATCCACTCCCCTTCCCTGTCCCCTGACTGCCCCCTGCCGCCCCATCCAATCCCTCCTCTCATGCCTGATGGCCCCCTGGGACCCCTGCCCCCATTCAATCCCCCTGTTCTCTGCCCTCTAACCGCCCGATTCCTATCTGCCCCAACCCCTATCCACCTACCCCCAAACTCCCCTGACCTCTTCCAACACCCCCTCCCTGCTCCCTGCCCCAGTACCATGCTGGAGGCTGGGCCGAGGGTGCTGGGCCGGGCTGGAGCCGTTCGGCCGGGGCCTCTTGGCTGGGGATGCCTGGCCGGAGTCAGGGCCGGGCCGGAGCCACGCTGCCCGGCCAGCCGGAGTCAGGG
>NC_133770.1:86606831-86822587 GCF_003597395.2 Chelonoidis abingdonii
GCGCCACCGGAGCCGGTCCAGGACTGAGCCGCGCTGCCCGGTAGGAGCCGGGGCCGGGGCGCCTGGCAGGAGCCAGGGTGGTGCTGTGCTGCACTGCCGGGGCCAGAGTCGGGGCTGGGGTGCGTGGCTGGGGCTGGGGCCAGAGGTAGGCCAAACCGCTGGAGCCAGAGCTGCGCCGCCGGAGCCGGTTCAGGACTGAGTTGCGCTGCCCAGCAGGAGCCGGGACCAGGGCACCCGGCTGGAGCCAGAGCTGCGCCGTGCTGCTGGGGCCAGAGCCGGGCCACACTACCTGGCCAGGACCACAGCTGGGGCTGGGGCTGGGGCTGGGGCCGGGGCTGGGGCCGGGGCCGAGGCGTGTCACCTGGCCGAGGCCAGGGAGCTGGGCCGTACCGCCCCTCCCCGGAGCCCTTCTCGCTCCCCCCGCACACTCACCTGTGCAAAGCCACCCTTCTCAGCCCTCCCAGGCTTCCCGTGTTCAGGGGAGGAGGCAGAGGTGAGCTGGGGCTAGGGGCAGGGCAGGGAGCTGCCCCCAGCCCCCCCAGTTGTTAAATTTAAAAGCCCCTTTAGAACCACTTGTCCCGTGTGGGACAACCAATTCTAAAAGGGCTTCTAAATTTAACAACCGGTTCCCGTGAACCGGTGGGAACCGGCTCCAGCTCACCATTGTAGCAGTGGAGATATGCCTGCAGGTTTTGCATCTGTTTTGGCAGGCGCTGCTGCTGCTTTAGCATGGCTCCTGCAAATGCCTATTGTGTGTGTACCTCATCCAGTGCATCACATGCCCCAACAACTACTAAGTGGGTGAAACCAGACAATCACTACGTTCTTGAATGAATGAATGAACTCACATAGAAAAATGATAAAAGACAAAACACTCCATCACCTGTGGGTGAACACTGTTATCAAAAATGATCACTCCATATCCGACCTTTCAGTCCTTGTCCTCAAAGGAAACTTGCACAATGCCTTCAAAAGATGAACCTGAGAAATAAATTTCAGAACTATGTGGGATCCTAAAAATTACAGACTTAACAGAGACACTGATTTAATGGCCCATTACAACAACTTTTTATACAAATTACTCAAGATTGTTAAGTCCAAAGCTGACTGTGAAGAGTTAGACATGGATCTCACTAAACTGGCTGAGTGGGTAACAAAATGGCAGATGAAATTCAGTGTTGATAAATGCAAAGTAATGCAAATTAGAAAAAATAATCCCAACTATACATACAAAATGAGGTCTAAATTTGCTGTTATCACTCAGGAAAGAAATCTTGGAGTCATTGTGGATAGTTCTCTGAAAACATCCACTCAATGTGTAGAAGAGGTTAAAGAAGCTAACAACTTTAGGAACCATTAGTAAGTGGATAGATAATAAAACAGAAAATATCCTAATGCCATTATATAGATCCATGGTATGCCCATACTTGAATACTGCATGCAGTTCTGGTTACCCCATCTCTCTCTCTCTCTCTCTTATATATATATACATATATATATATATATATATATATAAAGTTCCCCTTTCACCCCTATGGGTGGTATGTGTCTTCCTCAACCTCGGGTCCTCTACCCAGAGGCCTGGGAGTTTGAGGGTTCTGCGCAGTATCTTAGCTGTTCCTAGCACTGCACTCTTCTGGACAGAGAGCTCTGATGTTGTTCCTGGGATCTGTTGGAGCCACTCACCCAGCTTAGGAGTCACAGCCCCGAGTGCTCCTACCACCACTGGGACCACTTTGGCCTTCACTTTCCACATCCTCTCTAGTTCCTCTTTCAGGCCCTGGTACTTCTCCAGCTTCTCATATTCCTTCTTCCTGATGTTGCTGTCACTTGGCACTGCTATATCTATCACCACCGCTGTCTTCTGGTCCTTGTCTATTACCACGATGTCTGGTTGATTGGCCAGTACCTGCCTGTCCGTCTGGATCTGGAAGTCCCACAGAATCTTAGCCCTGCTATTCTCCACAACCTTCTGTGGAATCTCCCATCTGGTCTTGGGAGGGTCTAGCCCATACGCTGTGCAGATGTTCCTGTACACAATGCCAGCCACTTGGTTGTGCCGTTCAGTGTATGCTGTTCCTGCCTGCATCTTACATCCTGCCACTATGTGTTGGACTGTCTCTGAGGCCTCTCTGCACAGTCTGCACCTTGGGTCCTCTCTAGTGTGGTAGACCCCTGCTTCAATGGATCTGGTGCTCAGTGCCTGTTCCTGTGCTGCTATGATCAGTGCCTCAGTGCTGTCTTTTAGTCCAGCCCTTTCCAGCCACTGGTAGGATTTCCCAATGTCAGCCACCTCAGCTATCTGTCGATGGTACATCCCATGAAGGGTCTTGTCTTGCCATGGCACTTCTTCTGCTTGGTCTTCCTCCCATGTCTGCTGCTGCCTCAGGCATTCTCTCAGCAGCTCATCTTTGGGGGCCATCTTACTGATGTACTCCTGGATGTTCCGGGTTTCATCCAGGATAGTGGCCTTGACGCTCACCAAGCCCCGCCCGCCTTCTTTCCGGCTGGTATACAGTCTCTGGGTGTTGGACTTGGGGTGGAAACCTCCGTGCATTGTGAGGAGCTTCCGGGTTTTCACATCGGCAGCCTCCATGTCCTCCTTTGGCCAGCTCACTATACCGGCAGGGTATCTGATGACCGGCAGGGCGTATCCGTTGATGGCGTGGATCTTGTTCTTCCCACTGAGCTGGCTCTTCAGGACCTGTCTTATCCTTTGGTGATACTTGGATGTTGCTGTCTTCCTTGCCTCCTCATCGTGGTTTCCATGTGACTGTGGGACGCCAAGGTACATATTATCATGATCAGAATATCATGATATCATGATCCTCTGATCATGATATATATATATCTGTATATAAGAAAGAACTGGAGAAGGGCAACAAAAATGATTACAAGCACAGAAAAGCTTCAATACAAAGAGAGATTAAAAAGACTGGGACTGTTCAACTTGGAAAAGAGACAACTATAAGGGGGGATAAGATATAGGTCTCTAAAATCATGAATGGTGTGGGGAAGTGAACAGTGCCCTCTGATAAATGAAGTGTTATTTATCTCTTCACGTAACACAGGAACGAGGTGTCACCCAATGAAATGAATAGATCACAGGTTTAAAACAAACAAAAAGAAGTACTTCTTCACATAATGCACAGTCAACCTGTGGAACTCATTGCCAGAGGATGTTGCGAAGGCCAAAAAAAAGTGGCTCCAAAAAGAATTAGATAAATTCATGGAGGATAGCTCCAACAATGACTATTAGTCAAGATGGTCAGGGATGTAACCCCATGCTCTGAGTATCCCTAAGCCTCCAATTGCCAGAAGCTGGGACTGGATGATAGAAAGCAGATCACTCAAATTTATCCTTTTCTGTTCATTCCCTGGGAAGCATTTGGCACTGGCCACTGTCAGAGACAAGGTACTGGGCTAGATGAATCACTGGTCTGACCCAGCATGGCCATTCTTAACATGTAACATACCTGCTGTCTACTATTCCTCCATTGTCCTAAGATTGGAGAGGTGATCTCTTACAACGTGTGTGAACCTCTTGTGTTTAACAATCTGCCCATCTCGCATTTAACCTGAACACTAGTTTTCTTCTCCGTACCTGAAGAAGAGCTGTGTACTTCCCTTACACCAGCAGAAGTTAGTCCAATAAAAGATATTTAGCTCACATACTTTGTGACTCTGGTACCCTGGGACCAACATGTCTACAAAAACATAGCAAACTAATTTTATTCATTTTTTAAGTAGGAAATTCAGTACTGAGGAAACAGGAAAGAGACTAAATTTTTTTACAATGGCCTCACTCTACAAGAAAATAGATTCCATACCTGTAAAGTCATGCGGATAACGTTTGCTGTATATATCAGCATGCAATGCAAAATGTCAAGCAAGGACAGCAACAGTCCATTAGCTGTCTTGATGTTGCTTTTATTATCCACTTCTAAATACAGAGTTGCAGTTTCTATTAAGAGATTACAGATGTGATGGACCAGTCCTAAGCAGACAGAAAAACAAAAACACATGGTATCAGAAAAGAACATCAATTTGGAAGGTAGCTGTATAGAAAGAATAATACCTCACCAGAAAGTAAGAATTTCATATACTGAATTTTCATCAAATGCTCTTCTTTTCTGCCTCCACTTTTATAATTAATAATTTAAAATATAAGATTTTAATTGAGTTCTGTCCACGTGGAGCAGCTTGCAAGACTGGTGCCTAAACTATTAAAATCAACCATTACAATTGCTTTGAAAGTCATGCAGTACCCACTATATAAACAATTACTAGTTACTTTAAAGCGATGCATAATATGCTGTAATATATAGTCTATGGACAGCTATTGTTTACAGAGCCCTTCCTAGTGGTTAACAGAATTAAGTGACTTGCCTAAGGTTATACAGTGACTTACCAGCAGAGTTGAGAATGGAACCCAAAGTCCCTGGCAAACTGCTAATCCCATTTCCTCCCCACAATGTTGTGCTTTGTAAAAGGGAACACCACCTGGCTTAAGGTAAACTATATTTGGTATAGCAAAACTTTTATAATCAAGAGAAATATTGAATATTACTCTGGAAAACTTTGCCAATATTTGTTTGACTAACACTAGTAAGACTCTCCTTGAAAATGCCTTTTTTGTTTTGACATTTTCTTTCTGCTCCTTTGGAATTTAATGTTGCTAGTCAAAATACCACTTCATTTGGTTTGCATTAACCACAAATCAATGCAGGTGTCAGAAAAAACAAACAGCCATACTAATCAATTTAAAATAAACAAATCAATTCAGAATCCTAGCCACCTTCAAATAAAATGAAACAGAGTTAATTATCTATCAACTTTTCAATTAATTTCTTTTAAATTAAAGTTTCATAAAAAAGATATTTTATTCCTAGCTGATGAACACAATTATGTTTACCGACAGGGTCATCTTTAAGGTGGTAATGGAATTTCATCCAGGTTGAAACTTGGGTTCATGCGCGAATGCTGCAGTAAATTAGTATAGAGACACTGTACTGTTAGAGGTGTGACTCTTTATATGAGGTGCTAATCTTAGGTCCTTTTCCTGATTTTCTGGTGGCTGTCCAGGATAGAGTTGAACATTTTATAGCATCATTGAAAGAGAAGAGATTGTCCTCTCTTCAGAGAATATTTCTTCATATTTTCTCTCTTAATAGAAGAAATTTATATGCTCATGGCTTTATGAGCTATTGTTGAATGCATAAAAGCTATTGTATTTGGTCACTGCACTGCACAGGGTAGGTGACCATGACAGAAAGGATATCTCTCTCTCAATTTGATGAAATGGTTTGGGATACAATCTTGAATATGAAAGGAATTATATGAAACCAAATTATTTTTCTTGAGCGCAGAAAAATATCCTAGATTTCTGAATTTGGCTGATGAGTAAAACAGCTTTCATTCAAAAAGAAAAAAAGCTGAATTTATAAAGTAGTGTAATCATTTTAGGTATATTAAAAATTGAAAGAGAGAGAGAGAAAGAGAAGAAAACTGATGACTATAATAAAGTTTTAAAATAGGCCACATCATACCTCCTCAGCCAAGTTTTTGTATACTTTGGAAGTATATTTTTGGGGAAGTATATTTTGTTCCACCCCATAAAAGCTCAAACAAACAAAAACACACAACATAATCAACTAACCAATCAACTTCTGAAACAAACTAACTGCAAAAAACTGCAATAAACAATAAATTAATACAATTAAAAACAAATAAACAAACAATAGCCCTACCCCAGAGTTTTACCCCCAAACAGTATAAAATGACAGGGATTCCACAAAGTCCACTAAGGCCTTTGCTATTGCTATCAATTTTCCATTAAAAGCACTCAGTTACTATGGTGATGCACTGCAGTATTGGATGGATCAATGGAAAGAAAAGAAAGAAAGAAAGAAAGAAAGAGCGGCATTTTTGATGCACTAGTGTAGAACTAATGGAAATGAGTAGGCACCCTAAATGGCTGTGCCAGAGGCCAGTGAAGTGGCTCTCTGTCCTGTAACGTGGAAGTGATGTGTAGTGGGTATAATGAGATGCTGGTATTGGGTTCACACACAACAGAAATCCAGAAGGGTCAAACCATTCACACAAAGGATGATGCAGGCCCATGTCCAGCATTTAGGGAGTTCTAGGAGACCTAGATTTAATTCTGTGCTCTAAAGACCTTTGACAATCTGGCCCTTATTCTCTATCCCCCAAATCCCTATTTGTACCTCCCAGGGGTGATGTGATGACAAATGCATTAAAAAGTGGGGATGCTCTCAGACACTACAGTAACAGAGCCACATAAGTAACCAAGATAGATACCTAGAAATGTCAATTTGCAGGCCAACTTCATTGGTGAGAGATTTTGAAATGTCCATATAATTAATCAGTTAGAAATTAATATAATTGTTATGTCGAGGTTGAGGATTCCTCCCCTCATGTTCCTGTTGTGCTTCAGCACATTTTGTCTGAGAACTTATTCCATAATTCAGGATATACCAAGTGGAGCAGAGAGAGGAAAGTGACTGGTTCTTCAAGTAGATTATTGGTATAGATTCACAGTCAGAAACCTCTGGGAGGCAGTGACTGCTAGAGTCAAGTATGTGCCCCCTTGCAGATTCAAACACTGAGTGCCAGGTTTACATATAACGTAGGGCTGTCAAATGATTAAAAAAAATTAATTGCAAGATTAAAAAAAATAGTCATGATTAATTGCGGTTTTAATCGCGCTATTAAAAATAATTTAAATATTTTTGGATTGTGGCAAACTCAGGACAATTAGCTACCAGGAGAGGGGTAGTAATTAGTCCCACAAGGCTTAAAAGGCCTCTCCCTATCCATTGAGGGGGGATAGCCATGGAAGAATAAGATTCAGCTGGAACAGGGGTTACCAGGGAACTAATTAGTTGCAGCTGGCCCAAATTGCTGAAGACCTTTTTAAACCCTCCCAGGCAGGGAAGCAGAGGGGGAAGAGAGAAGTAGAGTAGCTGCCAGCGAGTAGGGGCAGCTGAACTCTGAAATTCTTCTTGCAAGGCAGATTGCACTCTCCCCAGAAGGGGAGGAAAACAGAGCAAGGGGCTGACTGAGAAGGGATCAGCCAGACCCTGCGTGACTGGGAAGAGCTTTTGCTTTGCCCAAGCCTGTATCTCCAAGGCTAAGAAGGACTGAGCTAGCAGAGGAGAGGCAGGTACTTTGCCACGTGGATGTTGGGGGGAAGTGTGTGTTGTGGGGGGAGTATGTGTGTGTATGTTAGGGGAGTGTGTGAAACAGGGTGAGTGCGTGTGTGCATGTGTGTGTGTGACAGACAGTGTGTGTGTTGGGGTAGTGTGTGTGTGAGTGTTACTCCTGGGAGAATTCAGCATAACTGTGCATGCGCAGAATTCATGTCCCAGACAGATTTCTGTGTTTCCCTGCAGAAAAATGACTTCTGACAGGGAAGCCGCAAGAGCAGTCACGCGCCACTCCCCAGCGGCACAGGCATGTTGGTTCGGATGCCTGGAGCAGCCGGTAGAGATGTAAATGATCATGCATGTGAGAGTGAGAGTGAGACAGAGAGACACTGCATAAATTTGTTGACTAATAACTAGAAATAAAGGGTCAAACCTAGCTACATTACTGTGAGATGGGGAGAGGGTTTGAGGATTTCCTCCAATGCTCCCCACTCCCATTCTCCATCCATTGTATTGTGGTTTAAATAAATTGCCAAAATAATTGAAACCAGTGTGATTACACTGTAACTCCTCACTTAACACTGTAGTTATGTTCTTGAAAAATGCAACTTTAAGCAAAAAAAGTTAAGCGAATCTAATTTCCCCATAAGAATTTATGTAAGAGTGTGTGTGTGTGTTAGGTTCCAGGGAATTTTTTTTCATCAGACAAAAGACATTGTTTAAAACTTGTACTGTATATGTATATAAACAATTTAATACTGTACTCAGCGATGATGATGTGAAGCTTGGTTGAGGTGGTGGAGTCAGAGGGTGAAAGAGGGTGGATCATCCAGCTGCTCCTCTTGCTGTTCTTTCCAAAGTGCCCAGGGGTGCTTAACTCCTGGCTCTGCTCCAGGCCTGCCCCCACTTCACCCCTTCCTCTAAGGCACCATCCCCTTCCCATCTCTTCCCGTCCCTTCTCCATCCCCGAGCACACTGCGCCTCACTCCTACCCCCCAGCTTCCTGAATGCTGCCAAACAGCTGATTGCTGTGGGCGGGAGGTGTGGGGAGGGATGGAGAGGCTGCGCGCCGCATTGTCACTCCTCCTTCCTCCTCCCCTCCCTAAGTCTCCTGAACACTGCAAAACAGCTGATTGCTGCAGGCGGGAGGAACAAGGAGGGAGGGGGAGTTGCTGATCTACGGGGCTGCTGGCGGGCGGGAAGTGCTGGGGGTGGTGGAGGGGAGCTGATATGGGGACTGCCGGCCCACCCTGGTTACAAGCCCCCACAGCCAAACAATGTTATAAGCAAACATTATGCAACTTTAAATGAGTAAGTTCTCAAGCAGATCAGCGATGTAACAATGAAACAACGTTAACCAGGACGACATTAAGTGAGGAATTACTGTATTGTGTTATTTTGACAAATAAAATATGCAGAATTTTAAAATATTGTGCACAGAATTTTTAATTTTTTGGTGCAGAATTCCCCAAGGAGTAGAGAGAGAGGAAGTGTGTGTGTGTGTGTGTGTGTGTGTGTGTGTGTGTGTGTGTGTGTGTGTGTGTGTGTGTGTGTGAGAGAGAGAGAGAGAGAGANCGAAGGCGTTGATGCAGGCCACCGCGGCACAACAAGAGGCTACCAGAGTACAGGTGGCGGCCCAGCGAGAGTCCATGCGGGTCCAACAGGAGACCAACCAGCTGCTGATGAGCCAGGCGGCCCAGGATCGAGCCACCCTGACCAAGGTAGTGAACCAGTTGAAGGCCCTGACCACGATGACGCATGGGGCCCAGGGGACCCGGCCGCTACGGGCGAGCAACTATTTACAGAAGATGACAACAGATGACGATATAGAGGCATATCTCCTTGCGTTCGAGAGGACGGCACTGCGGGAGGCCTGGCCCCAAGACCAGTGGGCAGGTCTGCTGGCTCCTTTCCTGTGTGGGGAGGCCAGAAAGCCTACTTTGACATGACTGCAGAAGCAGCTATGGATTACCCTCGGCTGAAGGTGGAAATCCTGGGGAGGGCAGGCGTGACGCCAGCCATAAGGGCCCAGCGCTTCCATGAATGGAAGTACCGGGAGGAAAAAGCACCGAAGTCCCAGCTATTTGACTTGATACACCTTGCTCAGAAGTGGCTCTGCCTCGAGACCATGGGCCAGAGAAGGTAGTGGAAATCCTGGTATTGGACAGGTAGATGAGAGGTTTGCCGCCGAACATATGGGAGTGGGTCCGCCAAAATGATCCCTCCTCTTATGACGATCTAGTTGCTCTTGTGGAGAGACACTTAGCAGCCCAAGAACTTTCTCAGACCACCGGGGGAGGAGGGCGCCAGGATCGGAGATCAGCCTCGGGGCCGAGGCCCCGGTTTGCCCTAGCTCCAGGCCGGAAAATGGAGGGGAGGCAGGAGGTGGAAGAGCCGCCGGCAGTCCCAGAGAGACTGGAGGACCGGGGAAGAAAGGCTCAGGGGATAAATCCCAGCAGCCCGAAAAATAGGGGGCTGCCCGGGGTGGGGTACCGATGTTATGCCTGTGGTGAATTAGGGCATATTGCTGCCCAATGCCCTAATCTAGGAAAGCCTATGCAATGTGAACTGGGAGATATAGGGGGACCATGCGAGCTAATAAGTCTAGTCGCGGTTGCGATGGTCCCTCGTAGATACACTAGGCCCGTTAAGCTGAACAGTATAGAGACCACAGCATTAATAGACTCGGGAAGTGCAGTCACACTGGTCTCAGGGAAGCTGGTCAGGCCGGGCCAACTATCCCAGGCCAAACGCTCGGGAATATCCTGTGTACATGGGGATATCAGCTATTACCCGACCGTCCCCGTACGCACAGAAGTTCTCAGAAACCCCACTGAGTTTACAGTGGGAGTCGTTCCGAAACTCCCTTACCCTGTCCTTATCGGACGAGACTTCCTGGGGTTTGACGGCCTATTCCCCGGAGACGAGGGAGAAGAAAAGAAGGACCCTGGGACCCAAAGGGTGGCCTAGATAGGGGACCCTCCCCCCGCCTTCCACGAGTTTAGCCAGGATGTGTTCTTCCCACCGGGGAAGTCCAGGAAGACTCGGAGGGAACGGAGGGCCGATAAAAGGAGAGGGACGAGGATCCTGACCCTGTACCTGACGGCTACACTGGCAGGGGAAAGAGGGGACTCAGCTGACAGCAGGACTGGGTCGGCCAACTACAACCCAATTGTTCGACCAGGTTCCCCAGGGGCTGTCCCTGAGGGGGAGACGGAGGTGGACTCCCCCGAAATGGGGCAAATAGGGACCGCACGTGGGAATTTTGGTCAGGATCAGGCCAATGATCCCATATACCACAACATTTTTAAGGAAGTAGTCGAGGTAAATGGGGTCCCAGTGGAGGGGAGAGCTAAGGGCCCAGGGCCATATTATATGATTAAAAAAGATCTGCTGTATAGAGTAGTCCACGTCCAAGAGCAAGTCATCGAACAACTCTTGGTCCCCCGGAAGCATCAGAGAGCGGTAATGGATCTGGCCCACAGTCATCTGTTCGGGGCCCGTCTAGGGGTAGATAAGACCCTCGATCGGATTTTACAGAGGTTTTTTTGGCCTGGCATTTATGCGGCCCTCCGGCAATATTGTACCTCCCGTCCGGAATGCCAAATACATGGGCCCCAACCATGCTTAAGGGCCCCTCTGGTACCTCTGCCAATTATTGAGGTTCCATTTGAGCGAATAGCTATTGACATAGTGGGGCCATTGGAGAAGTCAGCCCGGGGCCATCAGTACACCCTGGTAGTACTAGATTATGCCACCCGATACCCCGAGGCCATCCCCCTACGGAATACCATGTCCAAGACCATAGCCAAAGAATTAGTCCAGATATTCTCCAGAGTAGGGATACCTAAGGAGATCCTGACGGACCAAGGGACCCCCTTTTTTTCTAAACTGATGAAGGACTTGTGTACCATGCTCCACACACGGACCCTCAGAACATGGGTCTACCATCCCCAGACCGATGGCCTCATTGAACTTTTTCATAGGACGTTGAAGAACATGTTACGGAAGGTGATTAGTTGCGACGGAAAAGACTGGGATGCCCTGCTACCTTATGTACTGTTTGCCGTATGGGAAGTTCCTCAGGCTTCCACTGGATTCTCCCCCTTCGAGCTGTTATATGGTCGACACCCCAGGGGCATACTGGACCTGGCTAAAGAAGACTGGGAAGAACAGCCGAACCTGGGGAGAAACATTGTGGAACATGTGCTGCAAATGAAAGACCGAATAACCCGAGTCACCCCCCTTGCGCACGAACACATGGACAAGGCCCAAGGGGCGCAACGAACGTACTACAATCGTCAAGTGAGGTCCCGGAAGTTCCAGGTGGGGGACCGGGTGATGGTGCTCATACCCACGGCGGAAAGCAAGCTCCTGGCCAGATGGCAGGGGCCCTATGAGGTAATCGAAGCTGTAGGAGAAGTTGACTATAAGGTCCGGCAGCCAGGTCGCCGGAAGCTGGAGCAGATCTACCATATAAATCTGCTGAAACCTTGGCAGGATAGAGAAGCTCTGGTAGTTGCGTTGGGGGCACCATCCCCTAAAGGCGATCAGCCCAACCTGGTGGGAATATCCCCAGAGCTGACTCTGGAACAACTATCCGAAGTGATCAGCCTGATCAAACGCAATCAAGATGTGCCAGGCAGGACTACTGAGGTTCACCATCACATCTTCACAGAGCCCGGAATGAAGGTGCACGTCAAGCCATACCAGATCCTGGAGGCCAAGAGAGAAGAGATTAGGAAAGAGGTCAGGAAGATGCTGGCCTTAGGAGTCACTGAAGAGTCTCATAGTCAATGGTCCAGTCCCGTGGTTTTAGTGCCTAAGCCAGACGGCAGTATGAGATTCTGCAATGACTTCCGCAAGCTGAACGAGGTGTCCCGATTTGACGCCTACCCTTTACCCAGGATAGATAAGCTGATTGACAGACTGGGAAAGGCCCGTTTTATGTCTACCCTTGATCTTACTAAGGGCTATTGGGAGATCCCCCTGGCTAAAGCCGACAAGGAGAAGATGGCCTTTGCAACCCCGGAAGGACTATATCAGTACACTGTTCTTCCCTTTGGGTTGCATGGGGCCCCCGCTACCTTCCAGTGGCTAATGGACAAACTGTTACGGTCCCATGGGGAGTACGCTGCTGCCTATCTTGATGACGTCATCATATATAGCGCCGACTGGGAGACACACCTAGGAAAGGTAGAGGCAGTCCTAGATACCCTGAGAAAGGCAGGACTGACTGCAAATCCCTCCAAATGTTCGATCGGGTTAGCTGAGGCCAAATACCTTGGGTATATAGCGGGGAGGGGCGTGGTGAGGCCCCAACTCAACAAGCTAGACACCATACAGAAGTGGCCCCGACCACTCCGGAAAAAACAGGTCCGAGCATTCCTGGGACTCGTGGGGTACTATAGACGGTTCATTCCCCACTTCACCACCAGGGCATGCCCATTAACAGACCTGGCCAGGGCTTGGGGCCCAGACATTGTAAAATGGTCTGTGGCGGCCGAAGCCGCTTTTGCAGATCTGTGAACGGCCCTCTGCACAGACCCTGTACTGGTAGCCCCGGACTGGGGGAAGGAGTTTATCCTACAAACAGATGCCTCTGAAGTAGGGCTGGGGGCGGTGCTTTCACAAATGGTCGGAGATGACGAACACCCCATCCTCTTCCTCAGTAGAAAGCTCCTGCCTAGGGAACGGAAGTACGCCATAGTGGAAAAGGAATACCTGGCAGTAAAATGGGCTGTAGAAAGCCTCCGCTACTATCTACTGGGATGGAAGTTTACCCTGGTCACGGACCATGCCCCATTGCAGTGGATGCACCAAAACAAGGACAAAAATGCGAGAGTCACGAGATGGTTCCTATCACTTCAATCCTTCCACTTTACAGTACGACACAGGTTGGGAACCCAACATGGCAATGCGGATGGCCTGTCGAGGGTGCACTGCTTTCCGACCCAAGTAGCCCAACCCTGTAGTGTTGAGCGGGGGGAGTGGGGGTTGGAAATGTGGCAAACTCAGGACAATTAGCTACCAGGAGAGGGGTAGTAATTAGTCCCACAAGGCTTAAAAGGCCTCTCCCTATCCATTGAGGGGGGATAGCCATGGAAGAATAAGATTCAGCTGGAACAGGGGTTACCAGGGAACTAATTAGTTGCAGCTGGCCCAAATTGCTGAAGACCTTTTTAAACCCTCCCAGGCAGGGAAGCAGAGGGGGAAGAGAGAAGTAGAGTAGCTGCCAGCGAGTAGGGGCAGCTGAACTCTGAAATTCTTCTTGCAAGGCAGATTGCACTCTCCCCAGAAGGGGAGGAAAACAGAGCAAGGGGCTGACTGAGAAGGGATCAGCCAGACCCTGCGTGACTGGGAAGAGCTTTTGCTTTGCCCAAGCCTGTATCTCCAAGGCTAAGAAGGACTGAGCTAGCAGAGGAGAGGCAGGTACTTTGCCACGTGGATGTTGGGGGGAAGTGTGTGTTGTGGGGGGAGTATGTGTGTGTATGTTAGGGGAGTGTGTGAAACAGGGTGAGTGCGTGTGTGCATGTGTGTGTGTGACAGACAGTGTGTGTGTTGGGGTAGTGTGTGTGTGAGTGTTACTCCTGGGAGAATTCAGCATAACTGTGCATGCGCAGAATTCATGTCCCAGACAGATTTCTGTGTTTCCCTGCAGAAAAATGACTTCTGACAGGGAAGCCGCAAGAGCAGTCACGCGCCACTCCCCAGCGGCACAGGCATGTTGGTTCGGATGCCTGGAGCAGCCGGTAGAGATGTAAATGATCATGCATGTGAGAGTGAGAGTGAGACAGAGAGACACTGCATAAATTTGTTGACTAATAACTAGAAATAAAGGGTCAAACCTAGCTACATTACTGTGAGATGGGGAGAGGGTTTGAGGATTTCCTCCAATGCTCCCCACTCCCATTCTCCATCCATTGTATTGTGGTTTAAATAAATTGCCAAAATAATTGAAACCAGTGTGATTACACTGTAACTCCTCACTTAACACTGTAGTTATGTTCTTGAAAAATGCAACTTTAAGCAAAAAAAGTTAAGCGAATCTAATTTCCCCATAAGAATTTATGTAAGAGTGTGTGTGTGTGTTAGGTTCCAGGGAATTTTTTTTCATCAGACAAAAGACATTGTTTAAAACTTGTACTGTATATGTATATAAACAATTTAATACTGTACTCAGCGATGATGATGTGAAGCTTGGTTGAGGTGGTGGAGTCAGAGGGTGAAAGAGGGTGGATCATCCAGCTGCTCCTCTTGCTGTTCTTTCCAAAGTGCCCAGGGGTGCTTAACTCCTGGCTCTGCTCCAGGCCTGCCCCCACTTCACCCCTTCCTCTAAGGCACCATCCCCTTCCCATCTCTTCCCGTCCCTTCTCCATCCCCGAGCACACTGCGCCTCACTCCTACCCCCCAGCTTCCTGAATGCTGCCAAACAGCTGATTGCTGTGGGCGGGAGGTGTGGGGAGGGATGGAGAGGCTGCGCGCCGCATTGTCACTCCTCCTTCCTCCTCCCCTCCCTAAGTCTCCTGAACACTGCAAAACAGCTGATTGCTGCAGGCGGGAGGAACAAGGAGGGAGGGGGAGTTGCTGATCTACGGGGCTGCTGGCGGGCGGGAAGTGCTGGGGGTGGTGGAGGGGAGCTGATATGGGGACTGCCGGCCCACCCTGGTTACAAGCCCCCACAGCCAAACAATGTTATAAGCAAACATTATGCAACTTTAAATGAGTAAGTTCTCAAGCAGATCAGCGATGTAACAATGAAACAACGTTAACCAGGACGACATTAAGTGAGGAATTACTGTATTGTGTTATTTTGACAAATAAAATATGCAGAATTTTAAAATATTGTGCACAGAATTTTTAATTTTTTGGTGCAGAATTCCCCAAGGAGTAGAGAGAGAGGAAGTGTGTGTGTGTGTGTGTGTGTGTGTGTGTGTGTGTGTGTGTGTGTGTGTGTGTGTGTGTGTGTGAGAGAGAGAGAGAGAGAGAGAGAGAGAGAGAGAGAGAGAGACTGTGTGTGTGTTTTGGGGGAGTGTGTGAGATAGGGAGAGCGTGTCACATGTGCTGGAACATTTTGTATAGTGGAGATGCTGAGAGCCATTGAACGAAACTGTAAACCCTCTATATAATGGAATCCATTTCAAGCCAGGGGGTGCGGCAGCATCTCCAGCACCCTTAGTTGCAGTTCTTATGGAGTTTGTGTGTTGTGAGGAGTGAGTGTGTCAGTGAGCTCTCTGTAAGAAGAGCACTCACCAGCCTGAACGTTTTTTAAGACAGCATCAGAGTCCGGCAGATCCCACTCTAACTCAGAGACAGCAGCACAGAGAGGCTCCCTGTCCCTCACCCCAGCTCAACAGAGACCAGGTACATAGGAGGGGGATGGGAACACCCTAACATCAGCCTCCTGCCCCCCACTCTGCACAGCAGACAGGAGGATCCTGGTCCTGAGCAGCTTGGAGAGGGACAGCTCCAAGGTTACAGGTTCAGGGCAGTAGGAGCAGCGGCTGCTGCAGATGGCAGCAGAGCAGTGGGGGGAGGAGGGATACCCTTGCTCTGGAGGTGCGACGCCCTCATGGTGCTCTACTTTATAGTAGTTAACAGACAGCCTCAGGATTGAGGGGTGCACCTTTGTACTTCACATCCTGAGCAGTGTCAAGCACATCTTGGAATCACCAGAGAGTATCTGTGAGAAAGGGAAAAGAAGAGAGTTCTGTTTCCACACTGCTGAAGTGGTCAGAAAGGAACTGGTGTAGAGTTTGGGCTGTAGCTTCTTAAATAAATTGACACCAAATGAGTGGATTTGCAAGGAAGCATGAGCAGGGCCCCAATAATCTCTGATTTTCAGAGGGTTCTATCTCATGCCTAAGAGGCATGCACATCCCAGAAATGAGCAAATACTATCAAAACTCAAAATGTACATGGGACTCTGGCAAAATTTCTTATAGTCAATATGGCCATTAGTACATCTTGACTGTAGCAGGGCACTGCAGGGCCCTCTTGGCTCCCGCCCCTGCTATGCTGAGAAAGTCACTCGGAGACCCTGGGGTTCAGTAACATTTATTTACAGGTTGTGCTCCCATCACCTTTTCACCATATACAGCTTAGGTTCTAGTGTCTGCGCCCAGGAGGGAAGAGCTATCACTGCTTCCACTCCCTTGCTCTTCCCCCTGGCTTTGTCCCTCCCAGCCTTTTATACAGTCCCAGGCTAACTGGGCTGTCAGCTGTCTCCCATTCACCAATTAGATGCAGGTTTTCTCTGGCCAGATCAAATTTACTTCCCTTAAATGGGAGCTGGTGTGACAGAGGGCTGAGTTAGCAGTTCTTGCCCAGCACCCTGTCATACTGACCATGTACCCTCAGTTCCAAGATGGCATGTCTCCTCATGGTTTTTAGCTGAGGTGCCCAGGCAGGTTCTTCCACATGTGCTTCCTGCTGCCACATCCACACTCAAGCCTGGAGAGCAGGGAACCAAAAAGACCCCCACTTTTGCTGCTGTTTCATCTTATTGCAGCCCAAAGTAGGAGCTTTCTGCAGGTGGCAACACTCACTGTCTCCCTCAGCGTCTCTTCCCTTTCCTTGCTGGTGGTCTACGCCAGGGCCGGCTCCAGAGTTTTTGCCACCCCAAGCGGCGGGGGAAAAAAAAAGCGGTGATCGCGATCGGTGGCTGCTCCACCGTGCCACGTTCTTCTTAGGCAGCAATTCGGTGGCTGGTCCTTCCCTCCGAGAGGGACCGAGGGATCCGCCGCCGAAGATCCAAATGTGTCACCCCTTCCCCTTGGCTGCCCCAAGCACCTGCTTGCTCAGATGGTGCCTGGAGGTGGCCCTGGCCTATACAGCCCTGTCCTCTTCTGCCACTGGCCCTCATCTTCACTTTCGCTGTTCCACATGTGAGCTGCTAGAGTACAACGTATCTGTGTCCATTTCAGTTTTCCTGCTGTGGCAAATGGACAAGACCAGAAGGAGGACAAAGAGTATTTTAACAAAGAGCTTCTGTGAGCCATCTCCAGCTGACCTAAGTTGACTTGCATTGACCTAACTGTGTGTGTTGTCTACACCAAAACTTGTTTCCTGCTAACGTAAGCACACTGTGACAGTGATACCTCCTCCCCAAGCGAGGAAGAACCACAGTCAACCTACTTAGATCAATGGGGTGCGAGTGTAGACACTGTGTCTCACCCTAACAGTCCTCCAACAGCTGTCTCACAATACTCCTGTCCCTGCAACAGTGTCTGCTCCAGTAAAAATTTTGAACTCCACTGCCCAGTGGTCACAGAGACCAGAAACTCCTAGATGGACTCTTCCCTGGAGCAGGCAAGAAGTCTCGGATCTCCTCAACCTGTACAGAGAAGGGAGTGAGAAAGCATAGCTATGGAACAGCTATTAAAATATTGACATCTATGTGCAGATTACACAGGGGATGCTGAAACTGGGGCTTGACAGGATCAAGCAGCACTGTTGCGTGAACACAAAGACACTTTGCCAGCGCTACCAAAAGATGAGGGAGGGCAATAAGAAATCTGGTGCAGCTCTGCAGACTGGCTGCTTTTACAATGAACTGTATGCCATACTTGGCAGTGACCCCGCCACTACCCCAAATTTGAGTGTAGACACTTCACAGGAGCCCAAGGTGGAGGCCCCTGCTGTGAACAGTAAGAGGAGGTGTGGCAACATGTTGGGAGACTCAAACCATGTCAGGAGCTGGCTGAAACTTCACTGGAGTCAAGGGAGTCCCACTAGGTGAGCACAGATGAGCCCACTAATGATGAAGAAGGGTGTGCAGGTAAGTGTGTACATGCATTATTCCTTATAATCATTTTTTCTTTTTCATTGCCCAAAACTTCATCTCCCTCACCCTTCACCCAGTTTGTTTGCACTCTAATTTTGTTGCCTGTATCTCTGCACATCATAAAGTTCTTTTTGGAAACTCAGAGTATTTATTAATTTACAAAAAGGGTTCATAGCAGGAAGCAATAACCCACTCGTATTTAATCACTGCACACAGGAGGCACACTACTTCCTAAAAGCATCAGACAACACTGTGATGGGTTCGGTCTGTCACCCGATGTGCTGAGCCTACCTCTGAGCCCGTTTTCCCTGCCAGTTTGGGCCTCCAGAACCCTGCTTTGTTGAGCAAGCCTGCTGTGACACAGACCCAGGGTCTGAACCATGCCCCCAAAGCTGCAGACTTAACTGAAAATAGCTTAAGAAGTGTTCCTGTCTACGGCTCCAGACACCCAGCTCGCAATAGGATCCAAACCCCAAATAAATCCGTTTTACCCTGTACAAAGCTTATACAGGGTAAACTCAAAGTGTCCGCCCTGTATAACACTGATAGAGCATATGCACAACTGTTTGCTCCCCCAGGTATTAATTACTTACTCTGGATTAATTAATAAGCAAAAGTGATTTTATTAAATATAAAAAGTAGGATTTAAATGATTCCAAGTAATAACAGACAGAACAAAGTAAGTTACCAAGCAAAATAAAACAATACACACAAGTCTAAGCCTAATAGAGTAGGAGACTGAATATAGGTAAATCTCATCCTCAGATTTGTCCCAATAAGCTTCTTTCACAAACTAGACTCCTTCCTGGTCTGAAAAGGTTTGGGCCCAGACTAACATTGTGGCTTATGGCCTGGGTCCAGCAATCACTCACATCCCAGTAGTTACAGACTTTTGTTCCAGTTTCTTTTAGGCATCATTTTGGGGTGGAGAGGTCATCTCTTGAGCCAGCTGAAAACAAAGTGGAGGGGCTTCCAGGACTATTTATATTCTCTCTCTTGTAGGTGAAAACCCCTTTGTTCTTCTGTGCAAAATCACAGCAACAAGATGGAGTTTGTAGCCACCTGGGCAAATCACATGTCCATGAATGATTCAGCTTTTCGCAGGCTGAACCACTGTTTATATGTTAGTTTGAATGTTCCCAGGAAAGCTCAGATGTGGATTGGTGTCTCCCAAAGTCCATTGTCAGTTAAGTGTTTCTTGATTGGGCACTTACTAAGAATAGTCCTTACTCAAGAAGCTGACCAAATGCTTCACTGAGGCTACTCTTAGAATCAAACACATTGAGATACAAGTACATAGCCAATATTCATAACTTCAAATACAGAAATGATACACACATACATACAGCATAATAATAACCAGCAAATTACAACCTTTCCATAGACACCTTATTTGACCTCCTTTGTACAAGATTTGGTGCAACTATAAGACCTTGGTTGCCACAATGATCTATACGGTCACAGTTCATGTCAGCAACATCACAAACACTACTGTTGCGGACTATTAAAATGGTCTTTTAAGGCCCCTCTCAGCCGCATAGCTTCACAATTGTTTCTTCCAATAGCTCTTGTATTTGGCTGTTCAAATTCTGCAGACAGCCAGTTCATCTTGCCCCTCCACCCTTGTGGTAGCTTTTCCATCTTTGCCTCATAGATATAACGTAGGACACAACATGCAACTACAACAGTGCAAACAATGACCTTTCAGGCTATCAAAAGAACATTCAACAATCATTCTGCACCTGCCTAGTTGGCAGCTGAATCTTTCCTTGGTGCTGTTAAGATAGCAAGTGTTTGGCTTCACGAGCAGGGGAGCAACGGGTAGGATGGGTCCCTTAGAATCACAATTGGTATTCCCACGTTACAAGTAGTGATGTGCTGGTTGGGGAAGAATGTCCCTGCTTGCAGCTTTCTGAAAAATCCTGTGTTCTTAAACATGTGAGTGTCATGTACCTTTCCTGACCAGCTCACCTTGCTATCAGGGAAGTGACTCCAGTGTTCCACTAGCGCTTGCATAACTATGGAAAAGTATCCCTTTCTGTTGACGTACTGTGTGGCAAGGTGGGCTGGTGCCAGAATACAGTTAAGCATGTCATCAATTGCCCCACCGTAGTTCAGAAACCCCACTATTGCAAATCCATTCACTGTTTCCTGCACATTACTGAGAGCCACATTCCTTTGTAGCAAAAGATGCTTAATGACCTTACACAGTAGGATGACAACAGCTCCCACTGTGGATTTTCCAACTCCAAACAGACTCCCCACTGACTGAAAGCAAGCTGGCATAGTGTAAAATCTCCCAGCTTTCATTTTGATGTCTTTGTGTTGAAGGTCTGAGGTAAGCTCAGCACACAAATCCAGGACTGTGTCCTTTTGCATCCAAAAATTCTACAGCCACTGCTCGTCATTTCAAACCTGCATTACTATGCGATCCTACCCATCAGTGTGCGTTTCTCGGGTCCAGAAGTGGCAAGCCACTGCGTGGAGCTTCTCCACGAATGCCAATAAGAACCTGGATTTTATTTTTTTTTGGCTGTGTCCATCAACAGCCAGGTATTGTGTTTGAAAATCTCCACATCTTCCTTGTTGCACTCCTGATTTGCAGTAGTACTAGTTCAAATTCTGTAAATACAGGAGAATTGCGCGTCCTCTACTAGCAATGCTCATGAGGGAGTAATGGATCAGTATTCATATCGCATATTCCCCGTCAGTATCCAGCCTGGGGAAGCTAATGATCCAACCAGTGGACCAAATTCCGTGCTAAATCCTGGTCACGTGCCACTTGAGGCACACTGTGCATGCACTAAGAAGAAGAACGCTCATGAGAACTGCATTGAGCTGTGCAGGGTCCATGCTTCCACTACAGCAATGGCAGAGAATGAAAAGTGGCTACAAATGACTGTGGGAGTTTTAAAAAATGGCATGAAAATTATGGGATGTAGAAAGTGGCATGGTAGGAATTTGACCCTTAGCTCCCGAAACCCCTGGTGAATCATTGGTATCCAAGAAAGCACTGCAAAAAATGTCCCACAAGGTACTGAGCCGGACACCAGCACTGGACACTAGGATGCCTATCTGTGGTGAGTATGCATAGTGAAGATGAAAGCACTCAAGCGTATACTTGCAACTGAACTTTGTAATATAGACATGGTCTTATTCACAGGATGGGGGGGGGGTGAGAGATGGGATGGAGGGCAAAGGTCAAGAGTTACTGTCTATGAGAAAGTGCTCTTTGCTAGACATCCTCTAAACATAACTGTATGAAGCCACTGAAAAATGCATTTGAGTAAAAAAGAATATTAATTTGGGGAATAGACCCAATGTTGCCAATTCTCATGATTTTAGTGTGAGTTTGCAATATTTGGTGTTTTTCTTAAAGCCCCAGTTCCTGGAGTCATGTGATCACATGAAACTCTCAGCTTTCTATTTTTTTTTAAAAAAGTTTCTAGTCCTTATGATAGTAAAACAGAGCTCAAAAACATAACCAAGCATACTGTACAGGCTCAAAACTCTGAAGCTAAATAACGAACCCATACATATCTATATCATTATTTTTTAGTCCCTCTCTCATGACTTTGAAAGGCTGTGGTTGGCAATACTGTAGACCACAAATATAATTATCTGAAAAACACTACATATATCAAAATATAGGGCTGATTTTATAAATAATCCTGTTAAAATAATATTTTCACAAGCTTAAATACAACATTAAAATAAATACTATACACAATGGTGGACAATTAAACCAGTAAGATCTCTTAAATAAAAAACAAAACCAAAACCAAAAACTCTTATGGGGTTTCTGACATTTCTGCCTTTGCAAACTGTCCCTTTAATTTACTGATCCATACAGGTTTTTTCTCCTATTCTCCTCTTTCCTGGCTTCCCTAAGGTAATTAAATACAAAATCCTACTTTAAAATATTGTTAAGAGTTGGGATTGTTAAGGCACACACTCCAGCTGTAACTCGTGCCATTGTGTCTTTTTCATTATTATTTTTACACAGTGCTTTGCGTTATGCACCAAGTATCAGGCTAAACTTCGAATTTCCCATTTTTTGTCTGCTTAAGCCAGACTCTCAGCATTATTTCAGCCTAATCTTGTGCATTTAATGTTTCCTTTTAAAAAAAGTTTTGTTTCTGCTAGTGTTCTGAATACTTCATACAAAAATGATACTGCACAGAGACATATTCAGGCGATGTCACCACTACCAACCAAGAAGAAAATAAACAGTCATAACTGCACGTCTACACAATACAAAACCTGTGGTCTCTCTGTGCCCCTTTTTCACCAGGCTAAATTATAACTGTCATAGTATTCTTTCCTCAATCTGAACCTTAGAGTCCAAAAATGAGGTACTAGCATGAATTCTTCTAAGCTTAATTACCAGCTTAGATCTGATACGCTGCCACCAATCAGGACTCTGAGTGCCTGAATAAACTCTGGGTCCCCATAAACTCCCTGGGGACCCCCAAGACCCAGACCCTTGGTTCTTAATACAAGGAAGTAAACTCTTTCCCTCACTAGTGCTCTCCTAGGCTTTCCCTCCCTGGTTAACGCTAGAAGATCACTGGGATTCAACTCCTGAATCTTAAAACAGAGGCTTTCCACTCAACCCAGAGACAATAACAAGATTCAAGCTCCGTGAATCTAAACAAAGGGATTCCCCCTTCCCCCTCCCTTCTTTCTCCCTGTCTCCCCACCACTTTCCCTGGTAAGTACAGACTCAATTCCCTTGAGCCTCAACTGGGGAAAAAATCAACAGGTCTTTAAAAGGAAGGTTTTAATAAAAGAAAGAAAAATAAGAAGTTTCTGTAAATACAAGATGTAATATTACAGGGTCTTTCAGCTTATAGACCGCCAAAGACAAAAGCCTCCCCCAGCAAAATACAATTTAAAATACTTCCAGCAAACTACACATTAAAACTCTACCAGCCAGATACACAGTTGCAAATGCAGAAACAATCAAAAGACTATAACCGCCTTTCTACTCAATACTCACTATTCTGAATATATAAGAGACTGTAGCAGGGAGATTGGTAAGAAACCTGGTTGCACGTCTAGTCCCTTCCAAGACTCAGAAAGAACAACGCAAAACCCAAAAACCACAAACGAAGGCTTCCCTCCACCGAGATTTGAAAGTAGCTTGTTTCCTGATTGGTCCTCTGGTCAGGTGTTGCAGGTCAGTTTGTTAACCCTTTACAGGTGAAAGAGACATTAACCATTAGCTATCTGTTTATGACAATAACAAACCTAATAAAACTATTCAATAAAAGTTGATCCCTATCAAAGTGAGGTCTGCGATCTTTCATGTGGGGAGATGTCCGAATACACCCTGTTTCTGCTTGCAGGTAACCACTAAACCTACTGACCACATCAAGCTGAATGAGTCATTCTTATTTTTTGATGGTTTGCACATAATCTCTGAGTGCCTGCCTTAATAGTTAACGCTGTGAAAGTCTCTTTCTAATGAAGATATGGCACAGGCAGTCAAGACATTTTGGCAAACAATCCCTCTAAATAAATAACAACTCCTCTGCACTGAAAGCATTAAAACAGTAAATGAATAACAATGAACAAAATGAAAAAAAGATAATTCAGTGTAATTATATAATTTTCTGAAAGAGTGCTAAGCATTGGGCAAAACATGAGCCACAAACCAACTTCATTTATAGATAAGGAATACAAACAGAAAACATGCCAATATGAAAAATGTTCCATTACAATTAGAGCTTAAAAGATCACTGAGGACAGAAGAATTTTGATAAGGTCACAAAGTGGTTTAAAAAAAAGACTATTTGAACTACAACATTCCATAAAACACAAAATAGTAGCATTTCTTTCAAACTACAGGAGATACCCATTACCACATTATATTAAAAATCTCTGCTTAGAAATTATCAATGATTCAAAACCCATGACCCTATGGCATATATCCTACATTGTATATGCACATATTATTATATTGTTACTGTGTTTGACTAAAGTTTGAGGCCCTGTGGGTTGTTTCCACCAGGAGGAGAAACTGATGATAAAGCAAGATATTTCTGATGCAATTTATTTAATTTATAAAAATTATGCATAAAGTCCTGTTTCCCTGCACAGCCCATGAATCAAGCAGGTACCCTAACCCTAGGGCAAGGAGCCAAACTCCTATGAACCCTATTCCTAGGGAGGCGAGCTGTATTCATAGGAATCCTAGCCCTAAGGCAGGAAGCGCTATCCATAGGAATCCTAACCCTAGGGTGGGGAGCCCAATCCATAGGAACTCTAATCAAAGGGTAGGGAGCCTTACCCATATTAACCCTAAGCCTAGGGAGAAGAGCCCTACCAACTGGAACCCTAACCCTAGGGTGGGGAGCCCTACCCATAGGAATCCTAACCCAAGCTCCAAGTGTCCCACTCACAGGAACCCTCATCCCAGCTCCAAATGCCCCACCCAAAGGAACCCTACCATTAGAGTGGGGAGCCCCACCTGCAGGAACCCTAATCCTAGCTCCAAGTGCTCTATCCATAGAAACCCTAAATCTTGGGTGGAGAACCCTATCCACAGGAACCCTAACCCTAGCTCCAAGTGCCCCACCCATAGGAAACGTAACCCTATCTCCAAGAGCCCCACGCATAGGAACCCTAACCGTAGGGCGGGGAGCCTTACCCATAGGAACCTTAACCCAAGCTCCAAGTTCCCTACCCATAGCAACCCTAAACCTTCGTTGTTCCAAGCCTGCCTTTTCAGTCAGTTTTCTGTGTCCTGAAAACGTCTCTCTTTCTATCAGGGGTGCATCACCCGCATTTCTGTTACTATTTGCTAGAATGTAAGAACATAAGAATGGCCACATTGGTCAGACCAAAGGTCCATCCAGCCCACTATCCCGTTTACTGACAGTGGCTAATGCCAGGTGCCCCAAAGGGAGAGAATCTAACAGGTAATGATCAAGTAATCTCTCTCCTGCCATCCATCTCCACCCTCTGATGAACAGAGGCTAGGGACAGCATTTCTTACCCATCCTGACTAATAGTCATTAATGGACTTAACCTCCATGAATTTATCTAGTTCTCTTTTAAACCCTATTATAGTACTAGCCTTCACAATCTCCTCAAGCAAGGAGTTCCACAGGTTGACTGTGTGCTGTGTAAAGAACTTCCTTTTATTTGTTTTAAACCTGCTGCCCATTAATTTCATTTGGTGGCCCCTAGTTCGTATATTATGGGAACAAGTAAAGAACTTTTCCTTATTCACTTTCTTCATACCACTCATGATTTTATATACCTCTATCATATCCCCCCTTAGTCTTCTCTTTTCCAAGTCTATTAAATCTCATCATTCTCACAAGCTTTTCTGCTTCCTTTCTTCCTATCATCTCAGCACCAGCTCTTCATCCTCTACTGACAGCCATATTCCCCCACATACTTTGGCTCACCTTCTCACCCCAGTGATCTCTCTCTCTCTCTCCTAAGCCTAGTCCACCCTTCATTTTCATTCCTTTCCTCCTCCTGCTTGAGCTCTCATTTCCATGCCCCTCAGGCTCATCTGTGATCACTCTCAGTCCCTTCCCCTGCAATCCCCACTATCTTCCTTTCATCTGCTTATTCCAGAGCTTGTGCTTCCTTTCACAAAGATTGTCTACCCAAAAATGGTATTAGCCCCCATCATATTGTATGTATATGTTGGGATTATTTTTTCCAATGTGCATTACTTTACATTTATCCACATTAAATTTCATTTGCCATTTTGTTGCCCAATCACTTAGTTTTGTGAGATCTTTTTGAAGTTCTTCACAGTCTGCTTTTTGGTCTTAACTATCTTGAGCAGTTTAGTATCATCTGCAAACTTTGCCACTCACTGTTTACCCCTTTCTCCAGATCATTTATGAATAAGTTGAATAGGATTGGTCCTAGGACTGACCCTTTGTGGGAACACCTACTTATAGTTACTGTACCTCTCCATTCTGAAAATTTACCATTTATTCCTATCCTTTTTCCCTGTCTTTTAACCAGTTCTCAATCCATGAAAGGATCTTCCCTTTTATCCCATGACAACTTAAT
Source organism: Chelonoidis abingdonii (assembly GCF_003597395.2). NCBI lineage: Eukaryota > Metazoa > Chordata > Testudines > Testudinidae > Chelonoidis > Chelonoidis abingdonii. The sequence goes on from NC_133770.1 coordinate 86,632,833, forward strand.
TTACGTAAGAGCCTTTTGGTGAGGGACCTTGTCAAAGGCTTTCTGAAATCTAAGTACACTATGTCCACTGGATCCCCCTTGTCCACATGTTTGTTGACCCCTTCAAAGAACTCTAATAGATTAGTAAGACATGATTTTCCTTTACAGAAACCATGTTGACTTTTGCCCAACAATTATGTTCTTCTATGTGTCTGACAATTTTATTTTACTATTGTTTCAACTAATTTGCCCAGTACGGACGTTAACATTACTGGTCTGTAATTGCCAGGATCACCTCTAGAGCCCTTTTTAAATATTGGCATTACATTAGCTATCTTCCAGTCATTGGGTACAGAAGCTGATTTAAAGGACAGGTTACAAACCATAGTTAATAGTTCCGCAAATTTCACATTTGAGTTCTTTCAGAACTCTTGGGTGAATGCCATCTGGTCCCGGTGACTTGTTACTGTTAAGTTTATCAATTAATTCCAAAACCTCCTTCTAGTGACATTTCAATCTGTGACAATTCCTCAGATTTGTCACCTACAAAAAGCCGGCTCAGTTTGGAATCTCCCTAAACATCCTCAGCCGTGTGAAGACTGAAGCAAAGAATTCAATTTAGGTTTCTCTGCAATGACTTTATTGTCCGAACTAAGAGCGCTCCTATTTAGTTCTTGATCGTCCAGGCCATCCAAGGGGCTGGTCTCAGGCCCCAGATGTCAAGGCTCCCTGCATGGCTGATGGGGGGCGCTTACTCTCACTTGCTGTGAAGTGTTGAGTTTTGCATCATGGCTGCTTGATTTAGTTTCGTCCAGGAGTCAAGATAAAAGGTCAATCCCCTGATATATCTATGCCACCGTCGTCTTTGCGTGCCTCCTTCTTGTAATGACTTTCTATGGATCTAGAGTTTCAATCCAGCTGTTTGTTTTAGCAGGCTTCTGCTTCTGATGTACTTAAAAACATTTTGTTATTACCTTTTGAGTTTTGGCTAGCTGTTCTTCAACTCCTTTTTTGGCTTTTCTTATTACATTTTTACACTTAATTTGGCAGTGTTTATGCTCCTTTCTATTTACTCTCACTAGGATTTGACTTCCACTTTTTAAAAGATGCCTTTTTATCTCTTACTGCTTTCTTTACATGGTTGTTAAGCCACAGGTGTGCTCTTTTTTAGTTCTTTACTGCTTATGTTTTTTAATTTGGGTATACATTTAAGTTGGGCCTCTATTTGGTGTCTTTAAAAGTGTCATGCAGCTTGCAGGGATTTCACTTAGTCACTGTACTTTTAATTTCTGTTAACTAACTCCTCATTTTTGCATAGTTCCCCTTTCTGAAATTAAATGCCACAGAGTGTTGGGCTGTTGAGGTGTTCTTCCCCACCACAGGAATGTTAAATATTCGTATATTATGGTCACTATTTCCAAGCGGTCCTGTTATAGTTACCTCTTGGACCAGATCCTGCTGCTCACTCAGGAAGTAAATCGAGAATTGCCTCTCCCCTTGTGGGTTCCTGTACCAGCTGCTCCAAGAAGCAGTCCACTTAAAGTAATTGAGAAATTTTGTCTCTGCATTTGTCCTGAGGTGACATGTACCCAGTCAATATGGGATAATTGAAATCCCCACATATTATTGAGTTCTTTATTTTGATAGCCTCTCTAAATCTCCCTAGCATTTCATCATCACTATCACTGTCCTGGTCAGGTGGTCATATAGATCCCTACTGTTATATTCTTATTAGAGCATGGAATTACTATCCATAGAGATTCTATGGAACATGTGGAATCATTTAAGATTTTTACTTCATTTGATTCTACATTTTCTTTCACATATAGTGCCACTCCCCTCCACCCCCGCACAATCTGTTTTGTCCTTCCGATATATTTTGTACCCCAGACTGACTGTGTCCCATTGATTGTCCTTACTCCACCAGGTTTCTGTGATGCCTATTATATCAATTATCAGAGGGGTAGCCGTGTTAGTCTGGATCTGTAAAAATCAACAAAGAGTCCTGTGGCACCTTATAGACTAACAGACATATTGGAGCATAAGCTTTCATGGGTGAATACCCACTTCGTCTGACATGGATATTCACCCACGAAAGCTTATGCTCCAATATGTCTATTAGTCTATAAGGTGCCACAGGACTCTTTGTTGCTTATTATATCAATATCCTCTTTTAACACGAGACACTCTAGTTCACACATCTTATTATTTAGTCTTCTAGCATTTGTGTTCAAGCACTTTAAAAACTTGTCACTGTTTGTTTGTCTGCCTTTTTCTGATGTGTCAGATTCTTTTTTTGTGAATGTTTCTCATCTGATCTGGCCCATATTTTATCCTCTTCCATCCTCTCCTCCTGACTAAAACCTAGAGAATCTCTATCAATAGACTCCTCTAAGAGAAGTCTCTGTCCGATCCACATGCTCCTCTGCAGCAATCGGCCTTCCCCCATCTCTTAGTTTAAAAACTGCTCTACAACCTTTTCAATGTTAAGTGCCAGCAGTCTGGATCCACTTTGGTTTAGGTGGAGCCTATCCTCCTGTATAGGCTCCCCTTATCCCAAAAGTTTCTCCAGTTCCTAATAAATCTAAACCTCTCCTCTCTACACCATCGTCTCATCCACACATTGAGACTCTGAAGCTCTGCCTGCGGAGCTGGAAGCATTTCTGAGAATGCCACCATACAGGTCCTAGATTTCAGTCTCTTTCCTAGTAGCCTAAATTTGGCCTCCAGGACGTCTCTCCTACCCTTCCCTTATGTCATTGGTACCTACATGTACCACGACCACTGGCGGCTCCTCAGCACTACATATAAATCTATCTAGATGCCTCGAAAGATCCACAACCTTCGCAGCAAAGAAGTCATCACAAACCCAGTTATCTATATTTCTAAGGATCAAATCTCCCATTACTAACATCTTCCTTTTCCTAATGACTGGAGTTCCCTCCCCTGAAGACGTAACCTGAAGAAGTGTAAGAGGATACCCCAACATCTTCTGGACGGAGAGTCCCAACTATGGGAAGGTTTCCCTCTGCTCCCATTGACTGCTCTGCTTCCCTGGGCCTTTCATACTTCTCAACAGCGGAGCGGCTGTCTGACTGGAGGTGGGACAATTCTACAGTGTCCCGGAAAGCCCCATTAACATACCTCTCTGCCTTCCTTAGTTCCTCCAGTTCTGCCACCCTGGCCTCCAAAGCCCGTACACGGTGTCTGAGGACCAGGAGCTCCTTGCACTGAATGCACACATATACCACCGACCCACACAGCAGGTAATCATACATGCTACACTGAGTGCAATAAACAGGATAGCCCCCACTCTGCTAGTGTGCTTCTGCCTGCATTCTCTCCTACAGTTACCTAGATTAATGATAGGGCTTTTGTTTAAATCAAGAAATTTTTATTACAGTTTAGTGTAAAAGTTTTAAAGACTGGCAAGTGTACCTCGCCCCCTTCCCACTCCTCTTCCCAACTCCCTCACTGACTCACTGCTTTATAAATCCCTGGCCTTCCTGATAGCTCCGCCCCCTGACTAAGGCTCAGCCAATGAACAGAGGCTTCTAGATTTCAAACCTTATTTAGAAGCTCACAGCTTCTAACTGCCAGCCACAGCACACAGTTCTTCAAACAAAACAAAACAAACACAAGCTCAGCTTTCTAGCTGCTTCTCCCCCACATCCCACCCTTTCTCTCAGACACACAGATAAAAAGATTTTCACCATGAACCAAAGCCTGCTCCTTGCATTTGACACCTCTTGGGTTTGTTTCCAAGTTTTTCCATGCGTTTGTGTTTTGCATGCTACTTCTACTGTTTCAGCCACTTCTTTACTTTTATCTTGAATAAAAAGTGGCTATTATGCTCATTCCAGAACAACAAAATTTAACCCAACCCACAATATATTTATATGTAATATAGATGAGAAGAGGGAACAAGGATCAAATTTTCTTCTATTCCATCACAGGTTTAGGACTATTTGTTAGAAACATTTTCTGGCCCTGAAGAAATTTGCACCGGTGAGTTAAAATGTTTTTAAGTCCTGTGGGTCACGCGATAATCTCCTTCCAATCCTTCTGTAAAACTCTCTTTTGCCTTGATGTCTACAAAAATCTTGACAACAATTAGACTACTGAGACCACTGATTATCATGCTGACCAATATTGTCTCATTGTTTCCTTATACTCTCCCATCAGTGTGTCTGTCTCTTGTCTTATACTTAGGCCTGGGGTATGTCTACACTACGCAATTATTCCAATTTTACATAAACCGGTTTTATAAAACAGATTGTATAAAGTCGAGTGTACGCGGCCACATTAAGCACATTAATTCGGCGGTGTGCGTCCATGTACCGAGGCTAGCGTCGATTTCCGAAGCGTTGCACTGTGGGTAGCTATCCATAGCTATCCCATAGTTCTCGCAGTCTCCCCCGCCCATTGGAATTCTGGGTTGAGATCCCAAAGCATGATGGTGCAAAAACAGTTTCGCGAGTGATTCTGGGTAAATGTCGTCACTCATTCCTTCCTCCATGAAAGCAATGGCAGACAATCATTTTGCGCCCTTTTTCCCTTGGATTTGCCCTGGCAGACGCCATAGTCCATGGCGGACCATGGAGCCGTTTTGCCTTTTGTCATCGTTCACCTATGTTATTATGGATGCCGCTGACAAGGGGTACTGCAGTGCTACAACAAGCGCATTTCATTTCCATTCGAAGTAGCAGAGAGGTTACCAAGTCGTCTGTTACCGTCCGCTGTTGCCTTGTAGAATTGCGAGATTGATGGTGTTCGTCTTCATGTACCCGTCTGTGGCTGCTGTCATGGGTCTCCTGGCTGGCCTAGCTGAGAGTCGGCCGTGGTGCGTGGGCGCAAGCACAAAAAATGAACTCCGAGTTCACACCTCCTTTATGCTGTTATCTAAATAGAGTCAAATCCTGCCTGAATATGGGCAAGGTGTACTAGAACCAGTGTATCAGAACCAGATGAGCCAGCCCTCCATGGTAGCATTCTCGCACGAAATGATTGAGCTACATGCATTCACGGGATGCCTGCAAAACCCACCCGTTGAGTTCCCGTTCTCCCTCAACTTCTGGGCTTACCCATGCAGTTGTCCCCTTTGTGTGATGAAGTAATAAAGAATGCGGATAAGAAACACTGATCTTTAGTGGAGATAAAATGAGGAGGCAGCGCTCCCAGCTGCTGATGTAGTCAAAGGGAACATAAACGGTAGTTGGGGGGGAGAGGAGTCCAGCACTCCGTGATAATCTAGGCCGTACATAATACTTTTCTTTAGACAGAAGAGGGCGGGGGCTGATGAATTCGAGTCCCCCAGTTGCTATGATGAGACGGTTACCAGTCCGTTCTTGTACCTCTACCGGGAGATGACCGTGAGTATCATTCCTGTTTACCGTGTCCGCGGCCACCAGCATGCACCGACTCACCTCGGCGTGGGCCAGACCTAGGGCACGGAAGCGCTACGGGCTGATGATGGACTATGGTAGCAGTCATATTGTGTACTTGTCTGCACTGGGGAGGGAAGGGGAGAGGATTGCTACTATCATTGAGCAGCCCGTGTCTACCAGCAGACAGTGCGTGACATAGGTTGGCATATAAAAAGTCAAGAGATGATTTTTTCCCTTCTTTCTTTCATGGGGGGGGAAGGGGTAAATTGACGAACATTACCCTGAAACACCCTGGACAATGTTTGTTTGACCCTACAGGCATTGGGAAGCTCAGCCAAGACATGAATGCTTTTCGGAGACTGCGGGGACTGTAGGGATAGCTGAGTCCTTCAAGTACCCCCTCCTCCCTCCGATTGAGGTCCATTTGATTTTCTCTGGCTTTCTTACGTTGTCACACAGCACTGTGCTGTGGACTCTGTCTATCATAGCCTGGAGATTTTTTCAAATGCTTTCTCATTTCGTCTTGTGTAATGGAGCTCTGATAGAACAGATTTGTCTCCCCATACAGCGATCAGATCCAGTATCTCCCGTACAGCCCATGCTGGAGCTCTTTTTGGATTTGGGACTACATCGCCACCCGGGGAGGAGTACAGAAACTGGTTTAAAGAGCCCTTTATAGTGATATAAATCGATATTGCCATATCGGATTAGGGTTAGTGTGGCCGCAATTCGATGGTATTGGCCTCCGGGCGGTATCCCACAGTGCTCCATTGTGACCGTTCTGGAAAGCAATCTGAACTCGGATGCACTGGCCAGGTAGACAGGAAAAGCACCACGAACTTTTGAATTGCATTTCCTGTTTGCCCAGCGTGGAGCTCTGATCAGTACGGGTGGCAATGCAGTCCCAAAGAAACCACAAAGGTACCTCAGGTATTCCTCAAGTGTAAAAACTAGACTGGATTGAGATTTTTATGTCTGACTCTTGTAAGGGGCAGCATGTGGCTCACGGAAAGACTTGTGACTGATTTGCAGTTCCTTTCTTGGTTGAACCCTTGATCTGTGAGGGGAGTGATCTGCTATTTCCCTGGACTAGAAGCAGATTACATTTCCCTTTCTGCTGGCCAGTGCATTGGGGAAGTGGAGACAAGGTTCAACCTACTCCTCACCCACCCATTCAGGGGGCATAAATACAACAGCTCCAGAGCCTGTTCACCCCACACATGACCCTTGCAGAGCACACAGAAGAAGATGCAATAAGATGAGGAACCTCACTTCCTTTTACTCCCCACACAGAGCAGTGGCAATTTTGGGCTGAATAAGATACCTCAAGTAAATTAAGGAAAACAATAGTTTATATTGTTTTGGCAAGTAGATTGAACACAAAGTATAACAATAAGAAATATGCACATTTGAAGATAAACATTTGCAAACTTCTAACTTACACATGTGAATACCTGATGTGTACACAGACTGGGTATTTGTATACGCATATATTTGGTCAAATATCAGGATTAGTGAACATAAATTAGACACACGTGCATTTGAATTTGGAAATTCTATGTATTTAAATATTTTAGGAAAATATAGCACACCTAATCTTACTAAAAAGATATCTAAAATAAAGCTCCTTCCAAAACTTTTCCCTGACACTTTGTATGATTCATACAAATTAGTCCAAAATCAGACACTGTTTCAATAAAAGAGGGTGGATGATTTTAGAGAATAAAATTCTAAAAGTAGAATATTTTAGTCACATGAAGAATCATTTCAAAAGTGTGTTTTTATATCTAAATTTTAAAAATGTCTATTGTGAAGCCTTTCCATAAAGTTTTAGTAACTATGTAAAATTCATAGATTAAATGCTCCAGTCATCTATGATATTTCCAGCCTTAATTTTCAAATGAACCTAAATATTTGCATTCAAAAACTGTATACAGTTCTGATCAACAATCAGGAGAAACTTCTTTCTTTTGTAGTGTATTTCAAGAGTTTATTTAAAAGTAGAATGGGCAGTGAATCTAAAGCCTCAATCCAAGTTTAGAGTTAAATTGGCATGAACTCTGGGAGATGGTTCTAGGGAGAACAGCTGTAAACTGTTGAGTACACTGAGCCTTAGCAGGCATTGACTCAGACCCCAGTTGGGAGTGTGGGGGGTTTAATGACAGTTTATGCATAGTGACATAATGTTTCATGGTTTCTGTCTTTAAGTTCACTGTTTCTAGTTTAAAGAGTTCAGCATAACCTCATTAATTCTCTCACTGCAGATTGCTTACTCTGCTAATTTGCAGAGATCAGCAAGCAAGCACACAATTAAAAAAATAAAATAGAATAAATCATAAAATGTACTTTGTTCATTTATGTTTAACAAGCAAAACTGAGTTTTAATTATTATGATAATACTTCATAGCACACTAATAAATGTACTGTTGTATTTAGTAAAAGTAATAAAATCTTAGTAATATCAAACCACAGTGCAACTCTCTCCTATTAAATCTTCGTAGAAAAATGAGATAAGACTGCTGGATTTTGCATGTCTGAGAATCATCAAGTTGCAGATTAGCAAAATTAGAATACGGATGGAAACTGTTCTAATTATAATTCAAATTTCATTATCTGATTTAGAGGGATGGAAATAAGAAGCACCAAAATTCCTACTGCCATTTTTAAAGAATAAGATTTTTGACTTACACAGGGTTCTTCATTCTACTCCTGCCAAAAAGTGATCTCTGCAATGGATTGAATGCCTAGCTTCTACTGTTTTATGATTGTGGACAATGATGATCATACCTGACAAATTGCTTCAGAAGATAAAAGTGATCTTTTTGCCTTCGATACAGAAACTAATCTAGTAAATCTAGTAAAATGTGCAATGATAGAGTGATAGAATCATAGAAATGTACGGTTGGAAGGGACCTCAAGAAGCCATCAAGTCCAGCCCCCGGCGCTGTGGCAGCATCAAGTAAATCTAGACCATCTCTGACAGGTGTTTGTCTAACCTGTTCTTAAAAACCTGCAATGATGAGGATTTGACAACTTCCCTTAAAAGCCTGTTCCCGAGCTTAACTACCCTTATAATTGGAAAGTTTTCTCTAGTATCTAACCTAAATCTCTCTTGCTGCAGATTAAGCTCATTACTTCTTGTCCTACACTCAGTGGACTTAGAGAACAATTGATCGCTATGCTCTTAATAGCAGCCCTTAACATATCTGAAGACTGTTATCAAGTCCCCTCCAAATCTTCTTTTCCAAGACTAAACATATTTAGTTTTTTTTAACCTTTCCTCAGAGATCAAATTTTCTAAACCTTTTATCATTTTTGTTGCTTTCATCTGGAATCTCTCTCCAATTTGCCAATATCTTTCTTAAAGTGACATGCAGAATTGGACACAGTACTCCAGCAGAGGCCTCCCCACTGCTGAGTAGATTAAGACAGTCACCTCCTGTGTCTTATATATGACATTCCTCTTAATGAACCCCAGAATGACATTAGCCTTTTTTGCAGCTGCATTGCATTGTTAGGCTCATATTCAATTTGTGAGCCATAAGAATGGCCATAATGGGTCAGACCAAAGGTCCATCTAGCCCAGTATCCTGTGTTCCGCCAATGGCCAATGTTGGGTGACCAGATGACCCGATTTTATAGGGACCGTCCTGATTTTGGGGGCTTTTTCTTATATAGACATCTATCAGCTCCAACCCCCATCCCAATTTTTTACACTTGTTATCTGGTCACCCTAGGCCAATGCCAGGTGCTTCAGAGGGAATGAACAGAACAGAAAATCATCAAGTGATGCATCCCCTATCACCCATTCCCAGTTTCTAGCAAACAAAGGCTAGGGACACCATCACTGCCCATCCTGGCTAATAGCCATTGATGGACCTATCCTCCATGAATTTATCTAGTTCTTTTTTGAACCCTGTTATAGTCTTGGCCTTCACAATATCCTCTGGCAAGGAGTTCCACAGGTTGACTGTGTGAAGAAATACTTCCTTTGTTTGTTTTTAAACCTGCTGCCTATTAACCTCTATAATCCACTATAACCCCAAATCCCTTTTCAATGGTACTACTACCTAGTCAGTTATCTCATTTTGTAGCAGTGCACTTGGTTTTATTGAATTTCATATTGTTGAATTCAGAGCAATTCCCCAATTCGTCAAGGTCTTTTTGAATACTAATCTTGTCCTCCAAAGTGCTTGCAAACACTCCCAGTGTCACTGCAAATTTTATAAGCAATACTCTCAACTGCATTATTCAAGTCATTAATGAAAATATTGAGTAGTTCCAGATTCAGGACAGACCTCTGATGGACCCCACTAGATACGTCTGCCCATTGATAACTACTCTGAATATAGTCTTTCATCCAGTTAGCTCTCACCCATATAGTACAGGTGAGTCACATCATACGTGCATTTAACTTACGCTAATTCAACTATACGCCCTCGGCAAAAAAAAGAAAAACAACAAGATATCAGCAAATACTGCGGGCAATTCCACCCAATGAGTGTATGCCCCGGAGTGAGCGTGAGATGGGAGATGTGAATCTGCTGTTCCCTCAGTCAGTCTCAGTTCCCATGTGCCTCTCATAGTGTGAGCATCTCGCCACACTGAGTGTGATTCTAGCATTTAAAGATATGTATTTTTTGTATAACATGACCCCTAAATGCAAGCCAACTACTTCATCTGGTGCTCAACCAAATAAACAGTGATCTGTTCCAACACTGGAGGAAAAACTGGCTGTGTTGGACTTACGGAGAGATGGTATGTCGGTCTCCAACGTGTTGCGTATATATGGCCGCAACGAATCTAGCATCCGTGCCATCAAAATTCGAGAGAGAGAAATTCGTCAAGCCGTGGCACCAAGTGCTCCAATAACTGCTAAGGTGACGAGTCAGGTGCGTGATAAGACTTTAGTGAAGACTGAAAAGACATTAAACTTATGGCTGGAAGACATGAATCGTAAACGTGTGCCTATCGATGGCAACACATTGCAAGAAAGGGCTCTTACCCTCTATGTGCTGTTCAAACCTCCTTCCGAAGAGGGACATCCTTCTGATGAGAAGGAATTCAAAGCCAGCCAAGGCTGGCTTAACAGTTTTAGGAACCACTGCAACCTCAAAAACGTGCAAACTACTGGTGCAGCTCCATCTGCCAATGAAGAGGCAGAAAAAGCCTACCCCGAACAATTAAAGAAAATCATAGAAGAAAGGGCTATCTTCCAGAACAGGTTTTTAATGCGGATGAGACTGGAAAAAAATGCCCAATCTCACTTACATTTTGAAATCAGAAAGACAAGCCCCTGGCTTCAAAGCAGCTAAAGACCGTGTGACTGTGTTGCTTTGTGGCAATGCGGCTGGGCATTTAATAAAGCCGGGCTTGCTCTACAGGGCTGCAATTCCCTTGCCCTAAAAGGCAAGAACAAAAATCTCCTGCCTGTGTTCTGGTAATCAAATAAAAAGGCTTGGGTGACAGCAGCATTATTTCTGAATTGGTTCCACAAGTGTTTCATTCTGGAGGTCAAGCAGTACCTCGAAGAGAAAGGACTTGACTTTAAAGTGTTGCTGATTGTAGACAATGCTCCCGGCCACCCTGCAGCGCACCGGTTTGCACATAACAATGTTTAAGTCATCTTTCTCCCCCCCAAATACCACCTCCATCCTCCAACCTCTCGACCAAGGTGTGATTCAATGTTTCAAGGCCTCGCACATGAGGCTTACGTTCTCACGGATATGTAGCACTATAGATGCTGATCCCAATCTTAATGTGATTGAGTGTTGGAAGTCCTCCAACATTGCCGATTGCATCACTTATATTAAACAGGCAAGATGCAATCAAGCCTGAAACAGTTAATGCACGCTGGCAAAACCTATGGAAAGTATGTGTAAACGATTTTAAGGGTTTCCCGACCATTGACAAAGAAGTGAAACGCATTGTTCAGACGGCCAGGCAAGTGGGTGGTGATGGCTTCGTTGACATCCTTGAGGAAGAAACTGAAGAATTAATTGAGAGCCATAGAGAAACATTGACTAACGAAGAGTTAGAGGAACTGATAAAATCATCTACAGAAGACAAAGATGATGACGACGAACAGGAAGAGCCAGCAAGTTGGAATCTTCATAAATTTACTGAAGTGTTCCAAGCAGCGAAACACTTGAATGATTTAATTTCTGAATATGATCCCCCTATGGAACGAAGCCTCAAAATCACACGTAGTATTACGGATGATTTGAGACCGTATCAAGAAATGTTTGAGCAGCTCAAGAGACAACAGTGACAGTTGCCAATCACCATGTTTTTCAAGGAAAAACAGCCAGCAGATGAGCCTATGCAATCAACTTCTCGAGCTGAACCAAAGCCAACCACTTCATCTACAATTTGCTCTCTGTCACCCAAGCTCTCCATCACCTCTGTTTCCTGGATCGACATCAAGCCCTGATTACCCCCGTAATTAAAAATACAGCACTGTAAAATTATATTTTGCATACGTACTTTTTATTATATACTGTACATTACTGTATACATTATACACTTATACACAAAACCATGTAAAGTATACTGTACTTTATGTGCGATTTAAGGGATTTTCAAGGGTAATTTTGACTATACGTGATTTTTGCCTTACGTGCTGATTTTAGAACCTAACCATCGCGTAAGATGCGACTCCACTGTAATTTTATTTAGACCACAGTACCCTAGTTTGCTTATGAGAATGCCACATGGGACTGTGTCAAAAAGCCTTACTAACATCAAAATATATCATATCCTATCCAGTCGGCCAGTAACACTGTCAAAAAAAGAAATTAGGCTGGTTTGGCATGATTTGTTCATGACAAATTTCTTGGCTACTGGTTTTTTCTTATCACTCTCTTACGTTCTAGGTGCTTACAAATTGATTGTTTAATAATTTATTCCACTATCTTTTCAGGTATCAAAGTTATGTTGACTCGTCTATAATTCCCTGGGTCTTCTTTTGTTCCCCTTTTATGATATGAATTAAAGTTTATTTTTCATAAAAATATATTTATTTGAAACACAATGGTGTGCCTGCATGCACGTTCTTCTTTAAAAAACTCAAGAGAGGCTTGAGCTGCAATATTCTGGTCTAGATCTAAATATTACGAAGTGCAAAGTGTTGAACTGTGGAGCGTAAATGACCGACAGTTGGTGCTCTGTTAGGTGTAGTGACAAAAAGGGGTTACTGATAGAGTGACTATTTCTTTTACAATTTATTTCATTGTCTTTACTGTATTTTACTTTTATAACAATAATTTGAGTGTTAGTACTATAGTATTCCTGAGAGATTAAATATAAGAGAGATTATTTGATCTAAGAGAAAGGCAAAATATGGGGTTTCTTAGATGAATGCATTCAGAAGGCAGAGTGTAGGGTTGTTGAGAATCTCAGGGTATGTCTACACTATGGGATTATTCCGATTTACAGAAACAGTTTTTTTAAAAACATTGTATAAAGTCGAGTGCATGCAGCCACACTAAGCACATTAATACAGCGGCGTGTGTCCATGTACGAGGCTAGCGTCGACTTCCAGTGTTGTACTGTGGGTAGCTATCTCATAGTTCTCGCAGTCTCCCCCGCCCATTGGAATTCTGGGTTGAGATCACAATGCATGATGGAGCAAAAACAGTGTCGCGGGTGATTCTGGGTAAATGTCGTCACTCAATCCTTCCTCCGTGAAAGCAACGACAGACAATCATTTTGCACCCTTTTTCCCTGGATTGCCCTGGCAGACGCCATAGTATGGTAACCATGGAGCCCGTTTAGCCTTTTTTCACTGTCACCGTATGTGTACTGGATGCTGCTGAGAGACGTGGTACTGTAGTGCTACACAGCAGCATTCATTTGCCTTTGCAAGGTAGCAGAGACGGTTACCAGCCCTATTGCACCATCTGCTGCTTTGGAAATTGGCAATGATGGTTACCAGTCATATTGTACCATCTGCTGCTGTCATGGGTGCTACTGGCTGGATGACGAGGATGGCTATCAGTCATATTGTACCATACTGTCTGCCACCGGGGAGGGGAGGGGAGAGGGTGCTGCTGTTTAGCACTGCAGCACCCCGTCTACCAGCAGCATCCAGTAGACATATGGTAACATTGAAAAGAGGCGAGAAACGATTTTTTTCCCTTTTCTTTGGGGGAGGAGGGGGGCAAATTGAGGACATATTCCCTGAACCACTGGTGACAATGTTTTTGATCCTTCAGGCATTGGGAACTCAGCCAAGAATGCAAATGCTTTTCGGAGACTGCAGGAACTGTGGCATAGCTCGAGTCCTCAATCCCCCCTCCCTCCCTTCATGAGCGTCCAGTTCTTTCCTGATATCTCAGAAGAATACAAAGCTCTGAAGACAGGCTCCAAACTATAGTAGAGGTATAACAGTTAGGGAGATGATGACGCCATTAGGCTGAAATTTCCCTTTTGGAGCAATTGCATAGAAAGTAGACAGTTTATTGGGGGTACGATAACTTAATTAAATTAGATTCAGTTTCTATACTGAGTTCTGACACCCAGAAGAACAATACGATTGACACTCAAATATAGCCAACTTTGGTTCCGAGACAAAACATTCTCTCCAGAACAGCCAAGAAAAGAGCAAAAAAATTGGTGAGCATGGGACCAAGATTTTTCTAATGAAGCAAAAATACTGACTGAGTGTAAAAAGTGGTGACCCTTTATTAACTGGGAATTCTATAAGAGAGATCTGAGAAAGCTTTCTCTCTGTCAAGGCTGGCAAGGTTTGGCAGTGCTTTGTAGGCAAAACAACTTAGCTGTTGGTCCACTGGTGGAAGACAGTACTTAGAGCTTGTCTACACTGACAAGTTTTGTCGCCAAAAACTGCCTTTTGGCAACAAAACAGCAATAGTGTACACATTACAGTGGGACTTTATTTGTGAAAAATGTCTTGCTTTGGCGACAAAAATCTTCCACCCCCACAAGAGTTTTGTCTTCCCCCCTCCCTTTATTGTTGACAAATAGCCAGTGTAGACAGCAGGCTTTTTCTTTTTTCGATTTTATTGTACTCCAGAAAGTGTCCCACAATTCCCATGCTGCCGCTCTGGTCAGCAATTTGAACTCCGCTGCCCTGCAGCCAACCTGCCCCTCCCCCCTTGCAAGCCCCAGGAATTTTAAATCTCGTTTCCTGCTTGCTGGCTTCCCATGTGAGCTTCCCAGGTGATTTCTCAGGTGAGCATGGCCGCCTATTGCATCCAAACACGCTCCTGCTTGGACCACCGCTGAGCTGTTGGATCTGATCAGTATATGGGGAGAAGAGTCTGTTCAGTCACACCTGCAACTGACCCATAGGAATTGAGACAAATGTGGGCAAATTTCTCGAGGCTTGTGCGAAAAGGGCTATGATCGGGACACACAGCAGTGCAGACCGAAGATAAAGGAACTGAGGCAGGTGTACCATAAGGTGCAGAAGCAAACCATCACTTCGGGGGTGCACCTAAGACCTGCCGAGTCTATAAGGAGCTGAATGCTATCCTCGTGGTGACCCCACCTCCATTACCAATAGCCCTGTGGATACTTTGGAGGCAGCAGAAAGAGGGGGTAACCCGGAGGATGAAATTATGGATGAAGTGGAGCTAGAAGAAGATGTGGAACTCCTAGTGGGTTTGCCCAGTGGGGCGGGCAGGCAGGCAGGAACTTTTCTCCACTCCAGAAGTGCTTTACAGGGAGCAGGAAGCAGATGAGACACCTGATAAGTTGCTGTGGATTGTGTAGGGAATCGAAAAGTGGGAGGCAGGTAGTGCTTTATGTGAGCTGGACATTTACCTGTATAGCTAATCTGCATGGCCAAGCAGGGTGTCGATGGACATCGAGACCTGCAGGGAATCCTCCAGAGAAGCGCTCTGGAAAGTTTCCAAGAGGTACTTGTTAATCCTCTGCTGCAGATTCCAAGGGATTGCAGCCTTGTTATTTCCCCCATTGTAGGAAACTGCACCATGCCATTTAGCAATCCTTGGAGCTGGGACCAAAGCAACACATAGCTGATCTGCATATCGACTGGGTTGAAAGCCGCAAGCATGCAGTAGTTGTGCCCTGGTTTCCCTGCTCACCCACAGCAATGAGATGTCAGCCAGCAAGTGTGTGATAATTTTAGAATGAGTTCCCTGCAAAGCTGCCCTGCAAGCTGTGACCGTTTTGTCCATTTGCACAACCGCCTTCCCTCCACCCCCAACACTCACCATGATTGGGATGCTCACAGAGCTGTGTGCCTGCCTAGAGTCAGTGAGAAAGTGATTACTACTTAGCAAAAGGCCCTTGTTACTGAAATGTTTCAATCCTTTCCTGCAATGTAACAATGCCACTTTTGTGAAATGTCTACAGCAGCTGAGACCTTGAGGAACACATCACACACCCCTGCTGACCAGCTTTGGCAGATAAGGAAGAACCTGAGATGCAGCAAAGACGACATGTTCCGGGAGGTGCTGCTCTGCGATGAGAGACAGACCAGGGAACGCAAAGAGTGCTGGGAAGCCAATGCAGCATTTGAGGTCTGTGAAACGCCCCCAGTGATCCACAAGCGCCTGCAACACCATGGAGAAGTATCCCTTCCTATTGATCCATTCAGAGCCAAGGTGGTCTGGCACTAAAACTGGAATGTGTGTGCTATCAGTCGCCCCACCACAGTTAGGGAAACCCATCTCTGCAAAGGCATGCACTATTTCATGCACATTTCCCAGAGTCACGGTCCTCCACAGCAGGATGCAATTTATTGCCCTGCACATTTGGGAGTAATACAGCCCAACAGTGGACTTCCCCACTCGAAACTGATTTGCAACTGACTGGTAGCAGTCTGGATTCGCCAGCTTCCACATAGCAATTGCAACACGCTTCTCTACTGAAAGGGCAGCTCTCATTCTGGTGTCCTTGCGCCGCAGGCCAGCTAAGCACATAGCTCCAGGAAGGTTGCTTTATGCATTCTAAAGTTCTGTACCCACTGGTCTTCATCCCACACTTGCATGACAATGCGATCCCACCAATCAGTGCTTGTTTCCCTAGCCTGAAAGTGATGGTCTACCATATGCAGCTGCTCTGTGAATGCCAAAAGCATTGACAAGTTGCTGCTGTTCTTATCACACTCGGGTGCTTTCGATTAATCCTCTGTCAGTAACTGTGTGAGTAACTCTGCTGCCATGTGTGAAGTTCTCACGACAGTTAGCAGCGCATAGGACAGAAGTACAGGATCCATCCTCTCTCACTGCAGATGTTGGCGCGCATGACAAAGAATGACAGTTGGAAAAGCGATGCAAAAGGAAAGCCAGAATGGGGCTAAAGGAAGTCTGAAACCATTGGAGGGTCAGACACAAAGCGGTTCATAATGGGACATTTTGCATGTCTCAGGATGCACCACGCTCCATTTCCACCTTCCCACAACACCTACCAACAAACGGTGTCACCAGACACTGCGGGATACATACCCACAGTGCATTGCTCATGCTGTTGACGATGGTGCTCCAAATGTGGACACGATCTGTCGACAGAGGGAGCAAATGTAGACTCGCTTTGGTGGCTATGATTTTGTCGTTTTTTTGTGTTGATATTAGTTTAATGAACAAAACCTGCCAGTGTAGACAACCTGAGAACACTCCAGTTAGACCAAGATGTGGAACTGATGGCCCCAAAGAGAGTTCTCAACCTTTTCTAGGCTGGAGTGAATATTCATGGAGGGGCATACACACACACACGCAACCCAAACCAAAAATGTAACATACAAACTTATCGATGTGTTTCAGAATTTGTTGCTGAAGACTTACGTAGTCTGACCAACAACTAGTGATGTTCCTAAAAAAGAGTAGTCATATATCCATATTTTTTATCTTTAATAAAGTTCATTTTCAGTAAAAGAGTCCTTGACATACAGATGGTTAGGATTGATGGACTATTTAGAGTTCGCTAAAAGACGATAAACCTAGGGAATCTTCTCATAAAAAGTATTCCAGTGCAGGAAAAGGCAGCAGAAATATGACTATATGGTCAATCTTTAATTTAAAGCTATATTTTTGGGATTTAGTAATGTTCAGCCAAACCAGTCTTGGCTGGCTAACACAAAAGCAGTGAAATATAACAAATTACATACACTGGACAAGACACTATTGAATCTACAGGAACAGCTGTCATTGGAGTGACATACAAAGGAGAAAGGGGATACTTCTAAAAGTATGACCGTTGTTCCCCTGAGAATCGTTAAAGCAAAACAACCACCACCACCAGCAAGGAACTCTTTTAATAATACTTGAAATGGTCACTCACTGGGGTCTTAAAGTAGAGATACGCCATCTTGCCTCTTTATCCCACTCAATTTAAAAAATAATGTAGTACGGATGTACTGCCTGTGAAAGTTGCCAGATTAATAACTCTGGAGAATGAAGCCTTTGACCTATCTACAGAATAGATATAGCATAGACACAGGCAATGCAAGCTTTGCAACACTCCCCAGCCAACATGCCTCAGTCTTGAGCAGGAATGAGTGAGTGAAAGATTAGTTCAGTAAGGAAAAGTCTACACTGCAATTAAAAACTTGTGGCTGGCCCATGCCAGCTGACTCAGGCTCACTGGGCTCAGGCTAAGAGGCTGTTTAACTGTGGTGTAATTGAGCTGGACCCTGGATCCTAGGACCCTGTGAGGGGGAGGGTCCCAGAGCTCGGGCTGCAGGCCAAGCCCAAACATCTACACTGCAATTAAACAGTCTTTTAGCTCAAGCCCCATGAGTCCAAGTCAGCTGGCACGGGCCAGATGCAGGTGTCTAATTGCAATGAAGACTTACCCTAAGAGTACCAATTAGTGTCATTTTTGGAGGGAATTTTTCGGGATGGGTAAGTGTTCACTGGGAATGACTGACACCATTAAATTAAATTTTCCATAAGCTAACAAACAGCCATCAGATGGCAACAGCTTTCAGCAGCCATTTACCTATGCAGGATTTAAACAGGCAACCTACTTGTGAGATTCTCTCTACTCCTGTTAATCACCTGAATCATACAGTTCCTTGAGCTGTCATCTTCACTGAATAGTCCAGATAAGGATTTTAGTCTTAGAATGTTCTTAAAGTTTCTGAAATGATGTTTCAAATTAATTATGAATTGGGTATCACAGTGAGTAAAGTTTGCTGTAGCCCAAGTCAACTTTAAATAGCATGGCCATTTTTCCTAAGTCCATTGTACATTCAAGTCTTGAATACAGAAATTCAGAAAGTATTACTATTTCAACTTAGAACATTCTAGAGGAAATATATAATGATAGTTTGCACCCCCTTAAACATAAAATCATGGAGCATGAATACACAATTTTTCAACAGGGATTGTATGAAAGACTAAAAGCTAACCTTTTCTCTAAAATAATTATAACAACTTCCAAATGTTTTTCTAATTCTCCTAACCCCAAGTTTCTTACACTGACTTGAGAAGAATACTCTAACTATTGAGTGTAATGATGTTGCTTATAAGACTTTAATAGTAAGAATTTCATTTCAGCAGTTATATTTGGATACCATCTCTGGAAACTGTATGCTTTCACTTGTCTTTCATTTGGTATTAGCTCAAATAACTGCATTTATACTACAAAAAGATTATTGGTAATCACATCCAAAGAGTAAAAACCAGGAGATATTTTAAAAAAAACAAACAACCCAAATCTTCAAACTGGATGGCTTAGAAAAAGACACAACCATTGATGTTTAAATAACCTATTCAAATATAGTTCCGCTGACTAAAGACTGAATCAGTCTAGCATCCAATGGCCTATATAAAATCAGCTTCAAGCTTAGCTCCCAGTGCAGAGATGGTTCTCAGCGCTGAAGACTTATCCAGATCAGAAGCGAGATCCTTGTTGGCAGACACAGAAAAGCCCAAAGGACTAAATAAGTATGAAGACTAAATAAAGCTATCATCCCAAGAGGGGCTTGACAGAACATTATAGAATACGGACTTGTGCTGTTGCTACATCTGTTGACACATTTCTGTTGATGGAGGGTTTCAATCTGACAATCTTGCCATGTTTGCTAAAATTAAAATAATACTGCGGTAGAGTGTACCCCTGTATTCACACTCTACATACTATTGTAATAATCTTTGTATAAGACTTGCCTTGTGAGGTACCATTTGAAAACTCAAAACTTGCTGATCAGTAATATCATGATAAAATGCTTCTAGCAACATTATGTGTCAAGGTATGAATGAAAGCTGAAATTATGACTGAAGTGTGTTTCCCAGATAAGTGTGGGGAGGGGCTAAACCAGTTTCTCAAAGACAAAGGGCAAGCTGATGCCCCAGCCCGGTGTTAACAAAGCTGATGGGCCATCACTCATCAAATGGCAATTCTTTAGCAAGTAAGGTGGGTAGAGAAAGAGAGCTGCTTCTTAGCAAAGAAACAGCATGAGGTCACCTTCCTCCACCAAAACCCCTTCTCTTGGGCTCTGTTTAGGCTAGCAGTTTTGCTGAAAAACTTTGGTTAGTCATGGGTGTGAAAAAAACACACACCCCGACTGACATAAGTTTCATCGACAAAAGCACTGGTGTGGACAGTGCTGTGTTGGCAGGAGGTGCTCTCCTGCTGACATAGCTACCGCCACTCATTGGGGTATACATAAACTTGTATTGTTTTATCTAATCCGTTATGTTTAAGTTAAATTGTCTGGGTAACTTCATTTATGATAACTGGTGTATATGATTCCTTTAAAGGACTAAAGGACTTCATAGTTTTGGACTGTCTAGGAGAGAGCTAGGCATACATTTCTGTGGGGAAATCCATAGAGTGACCAGACAGCAAATGTGAAAAATTGGGATGGCGGCGGGGGGATAACACTGCTCTACAGCCAAAATGCTTCTGAAATAAATGTAGTCAAACTTTACTAATTCTGGGTCACTGAGAACGAAAATGATGCTTAAAATTGTTGATTGGCTCTAGTCTAGCTGTTGGGCTCCAGTCTACAGCAGTGGAATCTCCTGGCAGGTGATGTTAGGGTTTCCATGTTCCGTGACCGTCAAAAGGATCTTGTCCCATTCTTCTTCATGGAAGGTGATCTTGTAGCCTGCAACAACATCGATGGTGTGATGGCAGCCCTCAACATCGTTCACGATCCAGATGAGTGGAGACTGTTCATTGATTCATCGAAGACGAGTCTTAAAGCTGTTTTGCTGCATAATGGCAATGTTTTGCCATCAATTCCAGTTGGTCATGCAGTCCATATGAAGGAAACCTATGACAACATGAAACAACTTTTGAGGTGCATAAACTATGACCAACATCAGTGGCAGCTTTGTGGCGATTTGAAGGTTGTTGCTCTCTTGCTTGGTCTGCAGACTGGATACACAAAGTACTGCTGTTTTCTCTGCGAATGGGATAGTCGTGCAAGAGATTCCCACTACATCAAGAAAGATTGGCCACTCCGACAGTCATTGGAGCCTGGGAGGAAAAGTGTTCAGCATCCACCACTTGTTGAATCAAGGAAGATTTTGTTACCACCCTTACACATCAAGCTGGGTCTGATGAAGAACTTTGTCAAGGCCATTGACAAAACACAAGCAGCTTTCAAGTACCTCTGTGGAAAATTTCCAAGGTTAAGTGAAGCTAAGATAAAGGAAGGTGTCTTTGTTGGTCCTCAGATTCGTGAACTTCTTCGAGATGATGCATTTGACCATGCACTGCGTGGCAAGGAAAAGACGGCATGGAAAGCCTTCCAGTTAATGGCAATAAATTTTCTCAGAAACAACAAGGCAGACAACTACAGGTTGTTGGTGGAAAACCTCCTCAAGGCATACAAAAGCCTTGGTTGCAACATGTCACTAAAGATACATTTTTTGCACTCTCATCTAGATTTTTTTCCACCGAACTGCGGAGCAGTGAGCGACGAGCACGGCGAGCGATTTCACCAGGACATTGCAACAATGGAGAAACGCTATCAGGGCAAATGGAGCCCATCAATGCTTGCAGACTATTGCTGGACAGTGACAAGAGATGCTCCATTTAATGAATACAAGAGACAAGCCAAGAAGCGCCGAGTAGACACTGAATAGGACTAAACTATGTACATAATAGTTTTTTGCCTTTTGTTTCATAATAAATTTTATTTATATAACCCTTTTGCTGATTTTTAAAGTGTTACATAAACAGGACAGGTGAAATATTATCATGTAAAGCAACCATAAACACATGAAAAGACCTAGGTTTACAATTTATGATTAAAACTCTACTATCTACACAATATACATAGACATAAAATGTAAAAACTTAAATATCTTAGAAACAGTAGCCAATCATTTGTTTTAATTGTCATATTTGAATTCAGCACATCAAAATACATAATAAATACCACATTTTATCTCTGAAGCAGACGAATTCTCAAAAATTGTAGACCAGTGTAATAGGAGCCCATATAAGAAAAAAACCCCAAAATCAGGACTGTCTCTATAAAATCAGGACATTTGGTCACCCTAGAAATCCAGGACTGTGTGTGCTGGGGTCACCCTGCAGTATAAGCAAGACAGGTGAGAGCCATAGTGTGAGCCAAGTGTGGCTGGCAGGCTGCAGTTACACACAGACACTCAGGGGGTGGATTGCATGCTGGAAGACTGTTTGTGAGTGAGCCAGGTGAGAGCTACTACCAGCAAGGTGTTGGAAGGCACTCAAGATTGCAGGGCAGAGGTGACAGTCTTTCACTGGTCTGGATAGCATCATGGTACGTCACAAATACCATTTATCCAAATCCTAGAAATTTCAGTTCCCAAAAAAGGTAGATTGAATTTTAAAAAAAAAGTTGTTGTCAGAATTCACTATTATTGTTGAAAATATCCAGTATAGTTGGCTTCTTAGTAGTTCTTCAGTTAGAATTTTTTGTACATGTGCATTTCAGAAATATTCCATTTTTTTACATTTAAGGAAGATTTCCAAAAGATGTTTATCCAAAGATTTACTATCTAGCAACATTTACATCTTTGGTATTTTTCACAAGCTCCTCAATTACCTATTCCTGTTCTGAAGGCTGCAGTTACAAATGCTCCAGTAAATAGCCTGATAGTCACAGACACCTGTATTCTAAGTAATTTCTGTGTGCTGAGTTTTTAGAAAAGTGCTGCGGGTGCTGTGATATGCAACATAAATATTCCACAAAATATTGTATTTGCATTCAGGTACTGACAGACATTAATCTCAAATCCTTTATACACTCCAATACAATAAAAATGTGGAACAAAATTCCTATGATTTTTATCAGCTAGAAATCAGATATGGATTACGAGCTTTTCAAATAAAACAGTCGCTTTTAGCTATCCACACAGGAGAAGAAAACACGTTAGCAGGTCTCCTATAACAGCTTAGCCTTTGGAAAGAACCCTTCTTTAAAATCAGCTCTATAATGTGATTAAGATTTTATGCAATGCTGTTTTGCTTGAGTGGATTTGTGTCACACTGATAAAGGAAGATCTAGTTTGTGTTCTGCACATTAATATACTGTAAAAGTAGATGTTTATAGAAAAGCAAAGGCTGGAGGAAGTTGTCAAATTAATGGCAAAAATAAGACAAAAAGTTCTTCATTAACAGGCTCATTTGTCTTAGATCAGGAAATCCTTGGTGTCAACAAGTTTTTTAGATTTTTAATTTTATTTAATGCTCAGAAACATCAAGTCTGCAACAATTACTATGTGATATAATATAGAAGAAGTGGTATCCTGGAGTTAATTTAGAACTAGAATGCTTTTAGAGAGAGTGATATTTTAATAATAGACTTCCTGTCACATAAGATTAATCCTTGATAATCTGCTTCAAAAATCCAGACATGCCTCTGCATTGGCATCCATCTCCCTTTCTACCAAAATCCTTGAGAGACTATATTCAAACTTTGAATGCTGCCTTTTGGACAAAACCTGAAAAATTCAGATATGAACAGCTTCAGAACGTGGATGCACTATTAAACTATTTGTCACAAACTGTCAATATTCAGTGCAGCACTCAACAGCATTTAAACAAAGTTAGCAGCACTAATTGCTTCAGCTTAGCCTTCAAGAGTCTCTGGACTGAGAGTGATAAGGACCAATGAACCTTGGCTTCAGACAACTCTCTAAAGCTTTCAAACACTTCTAAATTGCAGAAATAAATACAGTTGACTAATGTTCCCATAATTTTATATTTAGTAAAAGATAAGTGCAAGAACTTCAAACATATCACTATTGAAAAGTCACCCTTTCTAAGAAGAGACATTAAATATTTATTCCTACTCATCTTGCTCCATGCACATGTCTATGGCAGGATCATCCATTCCAGAGTGCAAATACTTCGATTTTAAAACTACAGTTTTTCAGAATTGTTGCAACTGTTAGACCGTTTGGCAAAGAAAACATTATACTAAATGGAATCTGACATTGGACTAAATTGAATCTATGACAACAGACAGTTTGCAGCAATATTAATCATTATTCATTGATAAAATTTAATATGAAAATGAAGGTTAAGTACCAGTATCTGGAGTCCTTTGAGATGAGACTCTGCATATTCATACTTGCGGGATCAAAGCACCTGCACAGTGTGCCATCAGAATCTTTGGGGAGCAATGTCCACTGGGACCACTTACCCCTCCTTGCCTATCCCCACAGGGTTAAAAACTGAGGCGTGGTCTCAAGCACCATTTAGGTTCCTCTAATCATCAAAGGTGTGGCAAATCTAGATAGCACACAGTGTCCTCCATACTTCTCTCCACCCATTTTCTGACCTGTGGGGAGTTCTCTTTGTTTGTAGCCAGTCAGCTTTTCTTAAGAAAAAGAAAAGGATGGCACCTATCCAATGTGGAAATCATCTTCTCTGGCAAAGGCATGAGGGTGGCCTTATACCCTTACTGCGGGGTGGGAGGGAGGCTCTCCACGCTCTGGTGGTTATGTCTGGCAGTCTGGCAATTAAACTTCATCCAGGAAGAAGTCTGCTTACACACAAAAGTACAGTATTTTTTAATTTAAAGATATTTATATGTAAGCTGATTCATGACTGGCTGAGGCTAACAACAGGTTTGTTCTCTAAGACAACCAAAATATAGCAGATAACCCTGAATATCTATCAGGTTTATTGATCAGCATCATATAAGATTACTGATCCAAATTATTTGGCCTGACTCCATGGGAAATTCCGAGATGGTATACTGCCTTCTGGGGATTCCCCTGTGAGTCCCGACCAGTTATAGAACCTGTATAACTATCTTTTTTGCCAGGTTCTTTCCTCTGCAACCCCTGGTGTAGAGGGCTAATAAAAGCTGTGGAGGGCCATATCAGGGTGGAATTGCAGTGCATAGGCAATTGAGCAATCCATGGCTGGCAGGCATAAATTAAAGCAGCGTGAGTCTGACCTAATCTACAGAGGCCAGTGTAGGACCTATTCCAGAATCAGGAAGCTGTGACTGGTTCTTTTTTGAACCCCTCAGTGCAGATAAGAATCTGGCCCATTAAATTTGCATAAATTACAATATTGATAAAAGTGCAATAGAACAGTGCCACAAAAATCAACGTTTTCTACTTTGAAAATAAGATTCAATTTTTTAAAGAATCTCACACATACGCATGCTGGAACTTTTAGGCACATATAAGATAGTACCAAGTTGAATGCGTGGATCTAAGCAGGCTGAAATTAGGCCAGAACTACAGATGGCCAGTGTCTGGGCATGCACCCACATTCTGAAAGGGCAAACAGCTTTGGAATTCTGAAGAGGGTCTTCAATTCATCATCCTACTATACTGCTCACACGACACAGCTGCAGTTCAAAGCTCAAAATCATCACCTCTCTTTGCAGTTTCCGGTAAACTTGAATATCAACTGTAACAGCAGCCATGGCAAATGTGCATGGCATAGGAAACCTGTGGCAAAGCTCAAAGAGTGGACCGTAAGGCATTTCATCACACTGATGACAAAGACTGGAGAAAGACAACACTGAGGAAGAACGTTGCCATGTGCAACACTCATTGCAGGTCTTTTGTACCTAATACATGAGTATAATACAGCAGATCAAAATATTTAGTCACAGATGCTGTTTAAAAAGACTGGGACCAGATTTTTTTTATCCAGTTTCAATTGAAACTTTTGTATAAAAGCAGTGCTGCATTTTTCTTCCTACTCATCTACAAAATGTCAAGTGATACACAGACTTTCTGTCGAACAAAGGAAAAGAGCATCTCAAGTGCTTCAGCAAACCAATTATCTATAGAAATAACTGTATATCATCTAAAAGTAAAGGCTTCCACAGAGAAGGCTCTATTTGAAAAATAGAGAAAAGTGATGTCTTCAAAAGTAGGGCTTAATGGCATGCAAAGTTGCAATGGTTTAACTAAATATGAGGTTTTAAAATTCATTTAGTTAAACCCATGCAAAAGGTTTTGTGGAGACCAAGTATATTCATACCTGGCTTATACAAATTTAGCTCAAATCAATAAGGAATAGGCTTATGCTAAAGATGAAATAAGCCATTCTTAAACCAAAGTAAGAGTGTTTACATAAGGTTTTGCAAGGGTTTTCCTAAATCAGTTTAAAAGCTGATTTAAAGTTAAATTGGTAGAACTTCTGGGCATAGATAAAGTTTTAGACTCCAAAATAAATTTACTCAGAGAAAAGGATTCCAAGATTACACACCCACCCACACCCACATCCACCCCATGATATATCTCATTGTATCCAATGTATGGATTCCATCCCCAAATCTACTAAGTTAAATACAGTTAGAGAGTAACAATGGGAAAGAAAAGTAAAGAAGTAAAGGTTAGAAATAAAAGGTATGTTTTTAGGTGAAACTGAAAGAAGGTGTACTCATAATGGACAGCTACAGAAAGGCTATTCTAGATGGCAGGAGTATCAAAGGAAAAGGCTTTGACCATTAGAATGATATTTTGCACTTCTATATAATCTCAAAGTGATTTACAAACTGTACTGAATTTAACTTTTCAACATTCCTGTGAGTAGGTAAATATTATCACCCTTTTACAAGTAGAAAAAGTAAATCACTGGGGAGGTGAGTAGGGAGTAGAACCCAGATTGCCTTGGTCTTTGTCCTGAGATGCTTTCTTGCATGAACAATGGAGGGTGGAAAGTCAGCCAGGAGGCCAATGGAAAGTGAGCAGTCAGTGGATTGGATAGCGGCAAGGTGACTTTACATACATGTAAAACAGTTCAAGGAGTAAATAAAAAATGTTTTTAAGTGTTTCTGGTGTCATCAGCTGTTGCAGAGAAAGCATGGATCCTTAATTTGGATCTAGATTGCTAAATGTAAGATAGGGTCAGCCACTGGGAAAACGTAACAAAAACCTCAAAACAAAATAAATTCCTACAAATGGATGTGCAGGTCAGCTGTCCACTGCACTGAGCTGGCCTCTCCAGCAGCAGCACTTGATCTCAGTGATTGACAGAGTGCACTACTTTCAGTGGAGTCAATTAAACACAGCCGAAGAGGAATATTGGCTCAGTGCCAGAATAATGAATAATATCACTTAATTCTTACTGTGTATAGTACTTTTCATCTTCAAAGCTCTGTGAAAACTTTAAATTGTCAGTGACATATTGATTGGACTGAGACTATCCTTCAGCTAGAAATCAAAATAAATACTGGCTGCTAAATAATACACAGAATACGAGGTGATAACTGTTGAGAGCTGTGTTTTGAATTTCACACTCTACAAGCATCCAGCAGCTTACAAGGTATATCTCACAAACTACGCAGCGACACTGCTGTCATTACATCTTAATTTATCATCTCTAATTACTTTAATAGTTTGTGTCACTAATGGCACATTGTATTTAATATAATTGCTACACTTTCATTAAAAAGGAAAAAAAATCCTTGTACCTGGTATTTATTTTCTCCAAAAATGACATAGCCACAAATCCTGATATGTGGGTTGAGTCGTATCCTGCCTCACTGTCGTAACAGGGAAAGGTGTAAAGATGTCACTTAAATTGCATTGCAGAATGAATCTGTATGAAGCTGTAATCTCTAGGGACCAGGAAGTGGCCATCCCTCATATGGTTGAGTGACAGGGTAAAAGTTTGAGGACAAGTCTCCCTTTTGCAGGATCATTTGCCTTCTCCATGTGAAGAATGAGAGAATTATGGGTAGTATTTTTTATAAATATCATTTGTTCCTCACACTATCTGTTTGATATTAAGCTGCCTGACTGCTAAGAGTTAAATCCAAGGAGGCTGTTAGGGGAGAAACCAAGAGGAAACAAAATAATGGCAAAGACAAGACATCTTAGGCAAAGGGATCCAAAGGGACTAAGATAACAATGGCTGGGCCAGTAATTGGGAAGTAGCTACCTATCTGGCTCCACAGATTCACAGTTTCTAAGGCCAGAAAGGAAGATTGTGATCATCTACTCTGACCTCCTCTATAGCATAGGCCATAGAACTTCCCCAAAACAATTTGTAGGGCAGATCTTTTAGAAAAAAACATCCACATTTGTTTTAAAAATGGTGAGTGATGGAGAATCCACTATGACCCGTGGTAAATTGGTCCAATGATTAATTGCTCTCACTGTTAGGCTGACAGCATTTGATCAAACGGGATCCTAAACCTCAAAAATGCTAACCTTGGGTGAAGTGGATTAATGCTGACACCTAAAATGACAAACACACAGGGACTTCCATTATTAAGGAGGCTGACTCTACCAACCCAGAGATGGGAATAAGTTGGACCTACTTGAGCTATGGATAGACAGGTTAAGCTTGGGAAAGAAAATGTGTCTAAGACATTTTGTTGCATCAACTTATTTTTCGAAATGCTGTGTTGCTTTGGCAATTAAATACTACTTTGTTTTGAAGACACTGTTTCTGAGTCACTTTAATCAGCCTCAGATCACAGCTACCCAGGGTTTACAGATGCCAAACCATCCCACCCTGTCAGACTAACATGATTGGTAAGCAAGGGGCTGAAGTCCATAAATGCAATTAAGAGTGGTTTGACTATGGGGTTCCAACTAGCAAGAGTGCTGGATGCTAGGCCTGTCACCTGAGAGGTAAATTCAAGAGGGACAAAAAGGGATCAAAAGCACAGTTCTCACCCTATAATTGTGACACAGCCTGGAGGCTATAGCTCTTGTTGAACAGACATCACATGGGCAAATGCAGATGGCAGAACCTATTTCTTTTAGGCAACAGACGCATTCATACCCTCACACATTTTCACCAAGAAGGTTGGTGGTGACTGGAAGTCTAATGTAGTGAATGCCAGTGAAAATGAGGTAGGATCAGAAGAGGCTAAAATAGGGAAAGAAAAAGTTAAAAATTACTTGCACTAATTAGATGTCTTCAAGTCACCAGGGTCTGATGAAATGCATCCTAGAATTCTCAAGGAGCTGACTGAGGAGATATCAGAGCCATTAGTGATCATCTTTGAAAAGTCATGGAAGACGGGAGAGATTCCAGAAGACTGGAAAAGGATAAATATAGTGCCAATCTATACAAAGGTAAATAAGGACAAGTCAGGGAATTACAGACCAGTCATCTTAACTTCTGTACCCGGAAAGATAATGAAGCAAATTAAGCAATCAATTTTGCAAACATCTAGAAAATAATAAGGTGATAAGCAACAGTCAGCATGGATTTGTCAAAAACAAATTGTGTCAAATTAATCTGATAGCTTTCTTTGACAGGGTAACAAGCCTTGTGGATGGAGAGGAAGTGGTAGATGTGGTCTATCTTGACTTTAGTGAAGCTTTTGATACTGTCTCACGTGACCTTCTCATAAATAAACTAGGGAAAAGCTACTATAAGGTGGGTGCAACACTGGTTGGAAAACTGTTCCCAGAGAGTAGTTTTCAGTGGTTCATAGTCATGCTGGAAGGGCATAACCAGTGGGGTCCCACAGGGATTAGTTCTGGGTCTGGTTCTGTTCAATATCTTCATCTATGATTTAGATAATGGCATACAGAGTACACTTATAAAGTTTTGGACGATACCAAGATGGAAGGGGTTGCAATTGGTACTTTCTCAGCACTAAGATTTCACAAATATTTTACAGTGGTTCAGTGAAGCACAACAGAGGTGGGGTAACAAGGCAAAGGAAGACAGAATAGGTCAGAGAGCCAGCTCTCTCATAAGGAAGGGCCAGTGTCCAGTCTACACAACAATTAAGAGAATTTTGGAAACTGGACCTGGAGTACAAGTATGGTGGAAGAAAGGTAGAAAAATGTCCTCCAAAGGTGTGGATAAGTTATAAGACTTCGGGGGCTTATCTGGATTTCAGAACCTTTTGGAGTTTGCCTATAACTAAATTATAGATCTATAAATGACACATGACCTCTTATATTAAAAAATGTTAATGCTGGATTGTTGCTGCCAGGGGAGCCACTTTTTCAGTGTGCAAGATTTAACAGACTTTAATAATAAGACATGCATAAAGACATTTGAAATCTAATTATTCTCTTGACATTTGACTAAAAAGTCAAAGCAGTGGACCACAAGATGAATGGGATACTTCACCTGTGAAGGTTGATTATTATCTTTCTTTCATGAGGTGCAAATGAGTTATTAAGATCCTTCTACAAAGTTTTATTGTAGCTCTGTCCCTTTTTTAATAACTGTTCACACCTTGAGTGCTTACTATG
Source organism: Chelonoidis abingdonii (assembly GCF_003597395.2). NCBI lineage: Eukaryota > Metazoa > Chordata > Testudines > Testudinidae > Chelonoidis > Chelonoidis abingdonii. The sequence continues at coordinate 86,662,780 of NC_133770.1, forward strand.
TTTTCTTAATATAGTGTTGGATATAATGATTGCTGTACGCTGTCATTTTGTGTTTTCCCTTTATACTTCCAGTTTTAGAGAAACTACTCTCACTCTCATTTGCCATAAAGAGCTGTTAAGGTTTATTTTAAAGCTGGTTGTGTCATTCTCAGTGGTAATAGCCTGGAACTTTCATTTCCATTTTAGTTCGTGAGATTCAACACACTTGGTAACTCCAAACACAGTGGGATAAAGTTTGGCATATGTTCCACCTAGGGCTGTCAATTAAGCACAGTTAATGCCTGTGATTAATGCAAAACAAATTAAATAGATTAAAAAAACAATCATTATTAATCACAGTTTTAATCGTACTGTTAAACAATAAGAGAATACCAATTTAAATTTATTATAAATATTTAGGGTGTTTTTCTACATTTTCAAATACGTTGATTTCAGTTACAACACAGAATATGAAGTGTACACTGTTGTTGCCGGTGTTGCAAAGAATTTACATGCCAGCTATGCTAAACACTTGTATGCCCCTTCACGTTTTGACTTGTAGGCTTTATAGGTTTACATTGTTTTGTTTCTGAGTGCAGTTATGTTAAAAATATTCTACATTTGTAAGCAGCATTTTCATGACAAAAAGATTGCACCACAAGACTTGTCTGAGATGAATTGAAAAGTACAATTTCTTTTATCTTTTTACAGTGCAAATATGTGCACACTTATTTGTACACTTTGTAGTCTGTGTTGTAATTGAAATCAATGTATTTGAAAATTTAGAAAAACACCCAAAAATATTTATAATAAATTTAAATTGGTATTCTATTATTGTTTAACAGCATGATTAAAACTGCAATTAATTGCAACTATATTTTTAAATCTATGATTAATTGCAATTATTCTTTAAAATTATTTTGACATTCCTAATTCCACCATATATTGGAAACTGTGAGGGGTACGGCTGGCTCCTGTTCTGGTCCCTAGGGAACCCAGCGAGCTCAGCGGGGCCCAATGGGCTCCCTCCAAATGGTTGCGCTACCTGATTTGGCCGGGGAAACAGTGGTCTGCTACTGGAACCTTGCAGGAGCAGCAGCATCTGCTCATTAGATACCACACCCACAGCTGCACTTACCCAGCTCTCATTTCCACTTCCTGATCCAGTCAGCTTCCAATCCTTGCTCCAAGCCCTGCTCATCCCTTGCTCCCAGCTCCAGCCCCCCTGCTTCATTCTGTTTTCTGACTCCTGGCTCTGACTCTTGGCTACATCTCTGACTATGATTCCAGCTTAGACTTGGATTTCTGACTCTGGTTATGACGTTCAATTTGGCCCTTTGACCCTGACTCAGGCTTCATCTTTGGACTGATCCTTGATCCCTAGAGCTACGCTTATCATTCCCTGAACTGCCACCACAAGCACAAGGCAAGGTCCTGCTCCACCCACTAGGTAGGCCACCCATGCCCTAACAGCTGACAATAAATACTTTCTAAAGATACAGTTTACATGTAAATATCTTTTTTGCATCAGATTAAATAAACTCTCCTCATATTCCTAATGTTGTTAACTTCAGCAAAGGAGTGAACATTTGGTAGAAAAATCTGAAATATTTTGATAAACTGTTAAATAGGGTTGCCAGGTGTCTGGTTTTCGATTGGAACGCTGAGTCAAAAAGGGACCCTGGCAGCTCTGGTCAGCTTCACTGACTGGGCCATGAAAATCCTGGCCCACGGCGCAGCGGGGCTAAGGCAGGCTCCCTACCTGCTGCCGCTCCACATGACTCCCGGAAGCAGCAGCATGTTCCTCCTCCAGCTCCTACGCCTAAAGGCAGCCAGGGAGCTCTGTGCGCTACCCCATCCACAGGTGCTACCCCCGGAGCTCCCATTGGCTGGGATGGGGCAGCGTGCAGAGCTGCCTGGATGTGCCTCCACGTCAGAGCCAGAATTCTGACCCCCTCCTGTGCCCCAACCTCCTGCTTCTGTCCTGATCCCCCTTCTACCCACTGAACCCCTTGATCCCATCCCGGAGCACCTTCTGCACCCCAGCCCCCTGCCCCAGCCTGGTGAAAATGAGTAAGTGAGTGAGGGCAAGGAGAGTGAACGACAGGGAGGGGGGATGGTGTGAGCGGAGATGGGGCCTTGGAGAAGGGGCAGGGCCTCAGAGAAGGGGAAGGGTGGAGGACAGGGCAAAGGTGTTCAGTTTTGTGAGTAGAAAGTTGGCAATCCTAACTGTTAATGCAGTACTGTCCTGCCAAAGAAGCTAAAGATAGAGTAAACAAATTAGTAGTTCTGGACATATCCAAAATTGGACTGTAAACTACCTACTAGATTGATTCAATCAAGTGTTGCAGGTAGAAATCTTGCAAATTACTCCTCTATGCCCTCCCTGAAATATCAGTTTATACAAATATGATTGATCTGATATATACATAAAGGGCTTTTTCTAGTCCATCAGTCTACTCTGCAATAATCTGATTTGTTCATTTTTGAGAAGCGAAGCTACAGAATGAAGCCTTACAAACACATTTCGGCCTCTAGTAAAATGTGTCCAATTTCTTTCTATAAAAGACATGCCAGCTGATATGACAGTTATAATGTAGTAATTCCTTGCCTTTGAATGTGTCCCAAAAGACAAGAACAAGTTCCACAGTGGGCAGAAATGCTGCTACAATGAGGACAATTAAATGCTCCTGACAACCTCTAACTCACATAAAATTTTCTGTAAATAAATGAGAAGGGAAACAAAGGTGCTAGAAATAAAACTGAGGGTGAAATATTCCGCAAAATACGACAGTCTTACACTCCAGTGTAACTCACCGTAGGTAAAGCAATTCTTTATTACTTTATTTCAGTTTATTATTGAAACTGAAATTCTAGCCAATATATTGGGTTCCAGCAGCCTTCAGAGTACAGAAGCAGGTGAGTATCTACTGTACACCTATAATGGTCAACATCTGCAAACAGTACTCAGATACTACAGTTTTTTCTAATCATCATTGTGATAATTATGTGGTGCATGTTGTGAAATGTCAACCCTTTAAAATGGTGCCAACTGTAAAATACTGTCAGAGAAAAAAGTTACTAAGTGTATCTGAGATAGCATTATCTCAAGATATTGGTTTCAAGATTTGATCACCAAGAGTTAAAGTTAATGATCGGATATGAAGAAGAATCATTAATCCATTAAGAACCCTTTTAAAGATTACGAATATTCTCCTTCTCAACCTCCTTTTTGTATGAGTTGTCAAGTGACATTTTTCACCTTGTTCTGCCTTGAGATTTGTATATACTTTGGCAGAGAGTAGTCTTATAAACTAAAGTTTTAAAAGATAAACACCTGATGGTTGGTACACTGAAAGAAAGAATCCTATGAGACCTCGAACAGTACCAATCTTTTAGATGAGACTTAAACATGACCAAAATACTTTTGGCTATTTGAGACCTGATTATACTTTTCACAAGAGACTGACTGTTAGTCCCTGTGTCCTTGCTGAATTCCAGCCTGGGTAATTATACTGGGCCATATCATGCTGATTATTAAGCAGAACTCTCCATTTATTTTAATGGAACATACAGTCCAGTTACATATGTTAGCCTCATTTTCACCTAGAAACATTACAGGGGAGCATCATTACACATCTGATGTGTACCATGACATAAAAGGCTGTAGTTCTTGTTACTTCATTGTAGTTTACATAAAGGATTTTGAAATCAAAGCAGCTAAAATGTAAGGCATTGTTATCAATATGAAACTGCAGAAATAATCATGAAACAAGACCCATCATGCAAGATTGATTGAGCAAGAGAGAAAAAGTAACATGTAGCCTGTAACCCACTCTATAATCTTCATAATCTAATACAACTCCTCTAGGAAGGAAAAAGACAGTAAATTCCAAAGGCTAAAAAGTACAAAACTAATGGGAATGACTAGGATCTATGACTGATCTGCCTTCAAAAATATTGGTTTCCTGGCAGCTGAAGAGAGAGAATCATAGTCAGAATAGGAAGGGGGGGTTTAATTTCTAGTGTTTGAACTGTTAAAAAAACAAATTTAATAACTTCCTGTGAGGCATCATTTGAACATAAATAAAGATAAAAGAAGCAAAACAAAGGTATCTTTAGGGCATAATTTATAATATGTTTATGAGTGATCCCGTTGGAATTATGAATTTACTTTAACATAAAAGGGAGCATCAGCATCAACTTTTCAGGACTGACTTCATAATCAGAGTCTCATATAATGTTCAGTGTGTATATAGAGCTTTTCATTTTCAAAGCACTAAGTACATTAACTTATCAATTCTCACACTACTGTGGGGAAGCAAGAGAACATTAACTACCTGTTATGCTCTATCCCACTATTACTGCCCCATGGACCAAAATACTTCAAGAGCATAGGGAGCTCCACTTGTCTTGGCTAGGGAGCTGAAACCATGGGATAAGAATCCTCTAGGGTAGGATCTTTAAAGAACTATAAAATGCCCTATTTTACAGATGGGAAAACTGAAACTGAGAGAGAGACTCTCTCAAGGTCACAGACAGAATATTATCTCCTAGACTACAAGATCATGTCCTGCTCTGTGTACAAAGATGACAACAAATCAGGAACTTGAGATAGCGCCATACAAATTTTAAAATGTCTTTATGCAACAGGAAAGAATTCTAAAGTTATTGTGGGTGTGACACATGGCCAGAAAGGGTTAAGCGTCCTGCAGGATAAATGATTCAAAGTCAAACCTTAAAGACATATGGGAACATGACGTCTGTGTTTTTGTGTATTTACATATATATGGATAGTGGTCAACAATGTAATCAACAGTCCCTTTCTGTGCTGTATTCTGTTAATTCAGAGATCCAAGAACCATCCTGGCATTTAAATGAACTGTAAACATGGGATATCGCTGTATTCATCTCTTTTTGAAGTGGATAGTAAATCAACTGTGAATGATGGAAAAACAGGCATTTGCCTTAAGTTAGTCTGTGTGAATAATCAACTACAATGCTTAGGAAATGAGAGCCTATTGTTCCCCAAGGGACTCCAACCTGTCAAAGAAGGCCTGAATTGTATAAAAGATGTTTGGGTCCCAATCCTTTTTATCTCAGATCTGCTTGAGGTTTCATGCAGGGGAAGCCTAAGTCACAAGGACTGAGATCCCAGTTCTAACTGGACCACCTTGAAATATAAACAATGGACTATAACCTATGGACTATTTCTGAAAGAACTCTTTGCAGCTACAATGCTCATCATCTCTGCTATGAATCTGAAACTCAAGAACTGAACTCATGTCTGTATGTATACTGATATTTTAACCATACTCTCTCTCTCCTTTTTTAATAAATTTTAGTTTAGTTAATAAGAATTGGCTGTAAGTATGTTTTTGGGTAAAATCTGGAATATTCATTATCCTGGGAGGTAATGTGTCCGATCTTTTGGGATTGGTAGAAACTTTTCTTTTTTATATGATGAAATAAGATTTTTGGTAATCTTCATCATTCCTGACTTGGGTATCTGGGTGGAGGTCTGAGGCTGGGTTACTTTGAGAGAACTGGGTTGTTGGCTTCTGGGCAACTAGTGAGGTAACAAAGAAGCTGTTTTGTGCTGTCTTGTTAAATCTAAATATTAAAATATCCACCAGCTTTGGGGATTGTCTGCCCCATTCTTTGCAGTTCACCCTAATTGAGTGACCTCAGCTGGCTCTCCCAGGACCCTGGTCACAGTGGGAAATGAGAAAAGGTAACCAAGTCCTCTCTTTTGCTTTGGGACAGCTTTCTTCCCACCTTCACTTGGACAGTAGAACTTTCAGGTCCATCATTACTAGAGATCAGTATTTCTGTAATTATTTTATAGACTTGGGTTTCAGAAGTTGTGAACTTTAGGATTAGGCCCTCAATCAATAAGACACTGGCTATGCTTCAGGTATTTAGTACCCTGAAGATAGTCTCAGCACCCTTAGGAACTGGCTAAGACAGAGAAATGGTTTCTGGTTGCTGTGAAGTACATCCAGGTAAAGGCACTGAAATGCGGTGAGCCCCAACTAGTCATACCCAATCCCAGTTGGGACTCTCCCATCTGCCTTCAATAACATTTCTAGCCCAATTCCTCAAGCCACAAACTACCCTGAGTGATGAGACACAAAGTAGATTAGAGGAGGGAAAAAGCTAGCACATTGCCAAGTAATGTGAAAAGTAAATGAGAATGGATCCCAGCAGACTACACGGAGACAGGCAGGGGCATGATGCTTGCTGGGGAGTCCTAACGTAATTTAAATGTATTATTTTATACTTTTTTTTAAAAGGCAAAGTCTTTCAAAGAATTACAAACTACATATGAGCAGTGGTGAGCTGGAGCTGGTCGTGTGAACCGGTTGTTAAATTTTGAAGCAGCTTTAGAACGGCTTGTTATCCCACTTCCCAGCGAGAAGGGGGCGCTGTGGCTTTGATGGGCTCCGGCCGGGAAGTGTTTAATTCCTCCCCCGGCCGCCAGAGGTGCTGCGCTGTGGGAGCCATGTGAGCCGCCACCTGGCCCTGTTGCTGCTGCTGCTCCCCCAACCCCTGTCCCTGGGGCTTCCACTGTTGCCTGGTGGGTCCCCAGCCCCTGTCTCCAGCCAGCCCCTGCTGCACCCCCTCCCCTGCCCGCATCAGCCCCACACCCCCTGCCCTGCCTGCAGCCAGTCCCACACCTCCTGCCTGCACCAGCCCCACACCCCCTGCCCTGCCCGCAGCCAGCACCTGCCACAACCCTTGCCCTGTTTCCAGCCAATCCCTGCTGCACTCCACTGCCTGAAGCCAGCCAGCCCTGCACTCCTCTGTCTCCAGCCAACCCTGTCACACTCCCCTACAGCCCTGCCCGGAGCCAGCCCCTGCCGCACCCTCTGCCCTGCCTGCAGCCAGCCCCTGCCGCACACCCTGCCCTGCCTGCAGCCAGCCTGTCGCACCCTCTGCCCTGCCCGGAGCCAGCCCCTGCCGCACCCTCTGCCCTGCCTGCAGCCAGCCCCTGCCGCACACCCTGCCCTGCCTGAAGCCAGCCAGCCCCGTACTCCTCTGTCTCCAGCTCTGCCAACCCCTGCCACAGTCCCTTGTGTCCCTGCCCGAAGCCAGCCAGCCACGCACACCCCTGCCCTGCCTCCAGCCAACCCTACACCCCCATCTCCAGCCAGCTCCGCACCCCTTGCCCTGCCCACAGCCAGTCCCGCACCCCCTTGCCTCCAGCCAGCCCCGCACCCCCATGTCTCCAGCCAGCCCCGCACCCTCCTGTCTCCAACCAACCCCGCACCCTCCTGTCTCCAGCTAGCCCTGCCCCACACTCCTGTCTGCAGCCAGCCCCATGTCCACTGGTGCCCTGCAGTTCCCAGGGCAGTAACCCTGCACACCTGCTTCAATGAGAGGGGCAGGGAGTAGCTGGGATCCACTCATGTGCATACCCTAGGGTGACCAGACAGCAAGTGTGAAAAATTGGGATGGGAGTGGGGGGTAATAGGAGCCTATATAAGAGAAAGACCCAGAAATTGGGACTGTCCCTATAAAATTGGGACATCTGGTCACCCTAGCACACCCCCAGGGAGTGGCGGGGACTCACACATGTGAAACAGAGCTTATTTCTAGTTCAGGCTCATCTTTTTAAAGAAGAACTTTAGGTTGGGTTAACATACATCCGTATTTTCCTAGAAATGTCAGGCTTTTTGGTTTTTAAATCGCCATCCGGGAGGAATTTTTAAAATTCCCTCCTGGGAAAATATGGGCATATGGTAACCCTATTGGTACAAAAAATACATACTGTGGCGCATTCCTTAAATCAGAACTTTTTATAGGCAACCAGTTGTTAAGATTTTGGCAGCTCATCACTGCATATGACTAATAAAAAAACATAACAAAAAACAAAAACAAATGTTAAACAGCTCATATATAGGTTTTCTGATCTGTACATACCTATTTAAATGATTTCGTACTTAGGTATGTGGAAATCAACAATGTTTATTAAGAAATTAGGGTGCCTTTTTGAGTTTAATGAGGAAATACATATAGTGAGGAGTTTATTTAAAAATATTTTCCAGGTGTTGTGAATTATAACTTATGTGATTCTATAATTTAGGCTGTAATACTGTTAATACAAAAAGTTGTATTAAAAATTATAAAAAGATCAGTGCATATGCACTAGCGAGTAGTCAGTTTTAAAGTGCTAATGAAATTAATTTTAAAATTAAACAGAACAGAAGGGCTTTCTCTGTATTAGGAGTAACCTGTTTACATGCAACATTTCAATTAAGTACATGTCCTAAACTGATAAAAATACTATTAGCACCAGGATTTTAATATTTTAATTATTTATACATTTTTAAGGTCAAGAGGGGCCATTTTGAAACTGTCTGAGTTCCTGTACAAGATAGGTCCTTAGAACCTCATCCAGTAATTTCTGCATCCAGCCTGTAAACCCATAACTTCTGTTTGAAGTTCTAATATATCATTATTATTTACACAGCAGTCTGTATACGCCTGAAGCTCTATACAACATACAAAAGAAAGAACTTGCTCCAAACAGTTTACAGTCAAATTCACAGAATTATGATAACACAAGTGACAACTATTCAGGTGCAGTGTTGCAGATTTTGTCTTGTTGGCCTGTTAATGTTTCCTTACTCACAAAGCCAACTATTACTAGGTACTATTGGTAATAAGTAATTAAAAATGGTCTATGCTAGCAAAATGCAAAATTCATAGATAAACTTTCAAACAAATGTATTCTCATTTCAACAACAGAAATTTCTCACTACATCTTGTAAACTGAAGCCAAATTCTCTATTTCAATACATTTTAATACAGAATCTGTCTTTTATTTAGATGTGTAATGATTTTCATATTTAGAATCACTGAAGTCAATGGGGCTTGTCTTGGGTGCATCAGGCAGCCCATACACATGACAATGTAGGATTGGGACATTAATTAGTAAGAAAGAAGTTTATAGTCATAGTGACTGGCCCTTACACAGGTGTAAGTAGGAAGGTAGGGAGAATGCTCCAGGTGTGCAAGGACCAGATACAATCAAAGTTCATCTGCTCTGGGCTCTGTACCACCCTTACACAAAGTTGTGCCTTAAAGGTACAATTTAGATTTCACTTAGTCACTCCTTTAGGAGCTGTCAGCTACAGTACATAATTAAGTACACTAAGTAGAAAAGCTCATGCTACGATACACAAGTAAGGAAATATTTGCAGTGAGAAGGACGCTAAATATAAGAAACACATACCTTGTTCATAAAGTAAAGTCATGTTTGTATTTTTGTGGGCAACCAGATTATTCAGTAATGCAATTACACTGTGCATGGTATTACCCAGCACACTGTCCTGGTGCTCCTGTAATACAAATAAAATTAAACAACAAATAAAACATCTTCCAATACATTTTCTTATTTCAAGTTTAACAGTAGACTATTTCTTGCAAAATGTAATGGGAAATATTATCCAATTCCTTTAAAATTTAACTTAATGATTATAGCACAGTGACAATTACAGTACCATGACCTCTTACAAAGGTTGTTTAAGAGGCTATTACCTGCACTAAAACCTCAGATCTGAACTTCACATGTGCCATTTTGTCACAGATGAGTTGGAAAAAAAAAACTGGACAACCCTGAACTTTTAAATTTGGATTAGAACTTTACCAACCTCTAATCACCTCATATTCAGAATTGATGTATATTTTCACTACAATACATTTCTCTTACAGACTATTCTCATATTATTTAGCTTTAGTTTGAGGTGACACAGAAAGCCATGAGATACTTTTGTTATTTTGTGACTAAATACACCAGGGGGCAAGATTTTTCATAAATGTAATATTAAGGTTAATATTAGGGCTGTCAAGCGATTAATCACGATTAATTGTGCTGTTAAACAATAAGAGACTACTATTTATATAAATATTTTTGGATGTTTTCTGCATTTTCAAATATATTGATTTCAGTTACAACATGGAATACAAAGTGTATTGTGCTCACTTTATTTTTTATTATAAATATTTGCACTGTAAAAATAAAATAGTATTTTTCAATTTAATTAATACAAGTACTGTACTGCAATATCTTTATTATGAAAGTTGAACTTACAAATGTAGAATTATGTACCAAAAATAACTGCATTCAAAAATAAAACAATGTAAAACTTTAGCGCCTACAAGTCCACTCAGTCCTATTTCTTGGTCAGCCAATCGCTCAGACAAACAAGTTCGTTTACATTTGCAGGAGATAATGCTGCCTGCTTCTTGTTTACAATATCATCTGAAAGTGAGAACAGGTGTTCACATGACACTGTGCCAGATGTGCTAAAACTTCATATATCCCTTCATGCTTCAACCAATATTCCAGAGGACATGAGTCCATGCTGATGATGGGTTCTGATTGATAATGATCCAAAGCAGTGCATGTTCATTTTTATCATCTGAGTCAGATGCCACCAGTCGATTTTCTTTTTTGGTGGTTCGGGTTCTGTAGTTTCCACATTGGACTGCTGATCTTTTAAGACTTTTGAAAGCATGCTCCACACCTCATCCCTCTCAGATTTTGGAAGGCACTTCAGATTCTTAAATCTTGGGTTGAATTCTGTAGCTATCTTTAGAAATCTCACATTGGTACCTTCTCTTTGTGTTTTGTCAACTCTACAGTGAAAGTGTTCTTAAAACAAACAACATGCTGGGTCATCATCTGAAACTGATATAACATGAAATATATGGCAGAATGCAGGTAAAACACAGAGCAGGAGACATACAATTCTCCCCCAAGGAGTTCAGTCACAAATTTAATTAACGCATTATTTTTTTTTACCAGGCGTCATCAGCATGGAAGCATGTCCTCTGGAATGGTGGCCAAAACATGAAGGGGCATACGAAAGTTTAGGATATCTGGCACGTAAATACCTTACAACGCTGGCTACAAAAATGCCATGAGAATGTCTGTTCTCACTTTCAGATGACACTGTAAATAAGAAGTGGGCAGCATTATCTCCCGTAAATGTAACCAAACTTGTTTCTCTTAGCAATTGGCTGAACAAGAAGTAGGACGAAGTGGACTTGCAGGCTCTAAAGTTCTGCATTATTTTGCTTTTGAGTGTAGATATGTAACAAAAAAAATCTACACTTTCGATTGTGCTTTCACGATAAAGAGATTACATTATGGTACTTTACTCCTGAGGGAAATTCTGTGCCACTGCACGTGCGCAGAATTCATGTTGCCCAGTTTTCTTTGCTTCCCTGAAGAAAAATGACTTTCTGACAGGGAAGCAAAGGGAAGCTGCAAGAGCAGTCACACATCACTCTCTGGCAGCACAGGTACAATGTTTCAGGCACTGAGAGCAGCTGGTGGAGAGGTAAATCACCATGGGGCTGGGGACACTCCAGCCAGTGGCTCCTACCCTGAGTAGGATCAGCTGCTAGTCCTAGCTAGGCTGGAGGCAGGAGAGGATGGGATTTCCTTTTCCTCTGCAAGGAGTGGCTGGGGCTGTGTCAGACCCACCCCCAAAAACCTCCCCCAGCTGCAGGAAGGTCATCATCCTCCCCTGCTTCCTCCTCCATCATTCCTCAGCTGTGGGGAGGGGTCACTTATGGGATCCCTGCACGCAAATCCCCATTCTGATGCCCCACCCTGAGCCCCCACATCCTGACCCCAACACCACTGACCCCCAACTAGCTGCACCCAGACCTCCACCCCACCAAGCCCCACTCCTCCAGCACCCAGACCCTTCTGCTGAGCCCCAACCACCTTCACCTCGAAGCCCCCGCAGAGTTCCATTACCCCTGCACCTGGAACCTCCCTAAGGAGCCTCTGTGCATCCAGATCCCCCCATTCCTAAACCCCCCACTGAGCTGTCTGCACCCAGATTGTCCCACACAGAATCCTCCCACCCCACTCCTGGATCCCCCCAGAATGAGTCCCTCCATACTTGGATTCTGCCTGTTTGAGCCTGCCTGCCCCACATCTGGTGCACCTGGAGCAGAGGGGCAGGGCCCCAGGGTGTTTCTGGGGCAGGCTCAGGCCTTGTGCTGTGTCAGGGTCAGGTGCAGCCTCACCACTGAGTCCATGTCCTTGAGTTGGGAGGCTGCAGGGTGATCTTCCACCTTCATGCAGCCAGTGGCCTGTGCCCCCCACTGCCATGCTAGAGCCTCTGCATTTGTTCACTGACAAATAAAACTTGCAGAATTTTGAATAATTTTAAAATATTGTGCACAGCATTTTTAATTTTTTGGTGCAGAATGCCACCAGAAGTAGGTACTTGTATGAGGTGAATTGAAAACCACTATTTCTTTTATCATTTTTACAATGCAAATATTTTTTATAAAAATAAAGTGAGCACTGTACACTTTGCATTCTGTGTGGTAAATGAAATCAATATATTTGAAAATATACAAAACCACCCAAAATATTTAATATGTTTTAATTGGTATTCTATTGTTTAACAGTGCAATTAAACCACGATTAATCATGACTAATTTTTTTTTTAGTTAAATGTGTGAGTTAACTGCGACTGACAGTCCTAATTAATATATAATACATGGAGGACACCCATATTTACACATATAGCTTCATGATTCTCAGTGAGGCTCATTGTTGACAGATTGTTTCAATGAAGTGACAGAATAATCTATATTGCTAAATTCAAGGTGTTCTTGATCACAAGAAAAATGTTTTGTCTCCGCTGTCCTTAAAATATGTTGTAATCAATCTGAAAGGTGTGAAAAATTGTGGTGTGATTAGTAATAATTAGCTTGACAACTAGAAACTAGTACAGGAACACTATGAGCTTGTGACAAGGGTGGTGTCAAATCTGTGCCAAATATGAGTACAATTAAAATATTTTAAATCTCAGTTGGGATGTTCAAAAAACAGTGGATTGAATGTGTGCTCAAATGGGAATTATTTCTGAAACTCTGGCTACAGTGTTTTTAGTATACAGATGACATGCAGCAACATTTCTTCTTTCTACCAGAAATGGATGATGCGGGGTCAGTTTTTGCCTGCTTCCTAGCATTAGGATTTGCATAAAAGTAAATTAGCTGAATCTTAATTTGTACAAATCTGAAATAATGACTGTAGGTTAGAGGAAGGGAAAGGATTTCAAGAGTATGGTGAAAATGACTTCAGACCCCATTAAATACAGGGTTTAGCCATGCAATTTGCAACTTGATGCTCCAAAACACTGGTTCTCAAACTTTTGTACTGGTGACCCCTTTCACACAGCAAGCCTCTGAGTGCAACCCCCCTCATAAATTAAAAAACACTTTAAATATATTTAACACCATTATAAATGCAGGAGACAAAGTGGGATTTGGGGTGGAGGCTGACAGCTCACGATCCCCCCAATATGAGAACCCCGCTCTAAGACCACAGTCTTTCTCTGGAATCCCAGCTAGTTCTGGGGGCCAAGAGCAACTTAATCTCAGCTACCTCCCCTGAACAGACATCTGTGACCTTCTCTCTCAGGTCTGCTATTACCACAATAATGGGAATATGTCCTACTTTGGAATATTCTTGATGACCACTCAGAGGTTACAGATGGTGCTGAATGCAACTGGTTGACTGTTAGCTAGTAACAGTCACAAGGAATATGTTACTGCTTTTCTTAAAATAGTTCCTTCCTATTCAACTTCTAGGTGCAATTCAAGTTGTTGTCTCTTATCTATAAAGCCCTGAATGGCTTGGGTCCTCACTATCAGAGAGACAACCTCTCTTTCCACATATTATCATCACAGTATTTGAGATAAGGTAGAGCATTTGAGAGCCTAGATGTAACCATCATGTGGTTAGTAGCTGGGAATTCTCAGTGAGGGTCTCTTGACTCTGGAACTGACTTTCCTCAAGCGTCTGCTTGACTTTAGGATATAATGCAAAGCCTAAAATATAGGCTGATATATTTAAATACAATGTTGGAAGGTATAAATGTAAACTCCTTTAAAAAAATAAAGTAAACAAAACAAAAAAGTCATGTCATATGGCAATGCTATTGAAAAGCAATTTTGAAATATATTCTTAGGAGGACTTCAAGTTTTCAGATAAGCATTACTAATACATCAACAAGATACATGTTCATCTGATAGCCATGCTTGGAGAACAATTAATAAACACCAAGAAGATATACTTTATTCACAACAAAATTAACCAATGATATATTCTGTAGAAAACCAGTTCCTAAGAGAAACAAAAATGCAAAGCTAGTAAAAAGATCACTGTTTATGACAAAATGACAGATGACACTCGGTGTCAAATACTTTCTGTGGAAGTATAATAAATTTATCATTCTGAGACCAAAGCACTATATATTTGATGTAAATATCTTGTAATCAAGTTCACCTTTTTAAATATACACCTCTACCCCGATATAATGCTGTCCTCAGTAGCCAAAAAAATCTTACCACACTATAGGTGAATCCACATTATATCAAACTTGCTTTGATCCGCCGAAGCGATGCTTTACCGCGTTATATCCGAATTCGTGTTATATCGGGTCACGCTATATCAGGGTAGAGGTGTACAATTGTAACAGAGAACTTGGTACTTGTGCAGCATTGCAATCTTCTGCATCTACAAAGTTAGTAGCACTTAAATTAAGCCATATTTCTTAAAATGGGAATCAATCAACTGTGTTATATAACTCTCTAAAGAAAGATTGTTGCACAGGTGCCTTTGCCTCTATTAAAGCAGTATCAAATGAAGTTTATCGTACTATAACCTACACAATTCTAGATTTTGGGATGTAATTCTAGGTATCTAAGAGAGAAAAATACTCTCAGTAAATAAATTATTATTTTAGGTGTTCAACTTAGAGCAAAATAGTATACTCAGCTAGATTACTGAAGTTTTACTCTCTCTATATATATACATATGCATATACACTCACACACATATACCCTGATATAACGTGACCCTATATAACATGAATTCAGATATAACGCGGTAAAGCAGCTCTCCGGTGGATCAAAGCAAGTTCAATGTAACGCGGTTTCACCTATAACATGGTAAGATTTTTTGGCTCCCAAGGACAGCGTTATACTGCGGTAGAGGTGTATTAGTAAAACTATTATATATATATATATATATATATATATATATATATATATAAAATGAATTATGGCTAGGTGTCATGATGCCACAGGTATTATGCCTTACCTACACCTAAGGTGTCACTGATGGCTGTTAGGCTAGATTTGTAAGGTTTATGTAGAAAATATTTAACTTCTAAATAATCCATCAATGAGCAAAGCTGATCTAATTTGTGTGCACGACACCACATAGTGTGGACACTTAATGAACAGTGCACTTGACAGCTTTAATAAAACATAGCATTTGCCAACAGAGATAATTAGAATTGAAGCAGCAAAATTCTAGTGTTTGGCAACATAGATGAAACAACTTCATTAAAATGTACAGCTTCGGCAAATGAAAGGCAGGAAAGCAGTGGACCCTGAAGAATCACCCTTCTCAAAACTAATTGCTTCAGTGCTTAAACAGGACAGTTATGAAATACCAAGGGCATAACAAGGAAATACTAGTTTAAAAAATCGGCTTCTCAAAGAGCACTGCACTGTATTTAGGCCATTAAACTTTTTATTCTAATTTGAAGGGTTGTGTGTTAATGGAAGAAATCACTCACACTGTTTTAAAAGCAATAAGGTAAGTAAATTTAAATTAGCTACATGGACCTGTGAGTTTCATGCAGATGCTATTGTATAAATCCCAGTAATAACCTTTTTCTTCCTTTTAGTGCATCAGAACTTAAAACAACACACCCAGACTTCAGCCTTTTTACTACTTTGTTTGATAACACTGAAACCAGATTACAATTGTGATAAAAGTTAATCATCTGGAGACTGTACATAACATGTACATGCCCCCCTAAGCATTTATTTGGGTGATAGTCTGCAAAATAAAAATGCTTTAAGGGTTAACTTCAGAGATATGCTGTAATTAAATTAAAGTATACCATGACATTTCACACAGTAATTCTAGTCCACTCAATGGCATTACAGTGGTTAAACTGCAATTATTTTAGGAGCTCTCTTTCTCAAGCACATGACCTATGAACAGAAGTTAGTTAATTAATATGAAATCACAAGATATTTTACTATTTCTTACAATAAATCGATACAAAAGTGTTATAAAAATGAAATATAGTCAAACTACTTCTTAGAAGGCTGTATTTTTTATTTGTTGTCAAAAACTCTCGACAAAAGAGTTTATATTTTACTGGGCATAGTTTATTCTCTCTGTCAGTGAATATCAATGAGCAAAACAGAAGCGTCTATATACAGTGTCTCTGGAAGCAGAAAATGGATATATTTTTATATCCTATAAGGGACTTTGTCAGCAAACATATGCAGCATGCTTCAACCATAAAAGTAAGCTAATTGAGAAACAAGTCAATTCTGCCTAGTTACATACTTGACTAATCAGGCTTTTAAAAAGTTTTGTTGCTTTAGATCAGTGGACTAGTCTACATTAAATGAAACGTTGGTAAACATGAATCTCAATATTAATTTAATGTTGTTGTCTGTAGATGATCTAACTTAAAATAGGGATTATGTTTTAACAACCTGATATCATCTCCAAAGGAAAAATATAGCTCTGATGACTTCACCTTTCAAAACCATTCTTACTGATATGTAATAAATATGTCTAATAAATATCACATTTCAAAAGATTACAGTAGGGTGTTGGTCATGTAGTGAGGAGGTAGCCTACCACTTTGACAATCCAGTTCAGGAGTAATCATGGATATCCAGCTTCTTGGATGTATCACAATGTTGGTCTATGCAGTGCACATGGTGGAAAGGAGATGTCTTGTGCCTTTCACCAAAATTCTTATTGGGCAGTGATATCAGACACCTCTGTGTTCTTGGGGAACTAGGGTGCAGTATCCAGCCTGACTCATGAAAGACTCTCTCCCCTACCCCTCAGCCTCTGCTTAAACCAAAATCCATCAGAGAAAAGAACTTGCAGAGAGCAGTGAAGGGCGTTGGGAGACACACCTAGACCCCTCCTGACAAGAGTGACAAGATTAAAACATCCCTATTAGCATACAGAATGGAGAGCAGAGACAACTCCCCTAGCCTTATCTGCATGAAAGATGGGACAGGAAGACATCTCAATTTGCATACAGAATGGAGAACCAAGAACTACACTGAATTCTGGGACCAGAAAAAGCAGGAAAGCACTGCATCATGGGAATCTCTGCTCCAGATGCTTAATAAACTATGTCTGCACACACCCAAGCTCAGCAATTTATCAGACCAAATTCTAGTAAGAATCCCTAATTGAATCAATAGTGAAGCCGCCCAGTTGATTGTGAACTCCTGAAGAAATCACCACCCATAGCAAGAGTGATAACTCCTTTTGTCTAGTCTAAAGACAAAACCCTTGTAATCAGCCTTACCTATAAACAAAATCTCATTGTTCTCCTTGAACAATTGTATTCTCTACAAAAATCCCTACTCACCCTCCATCAGCGTTCTGATGCTCAGATCCAAACTCTGCATTCAGTTCCACTAGGACTCCATACTCTCCTGACTGATCGTGCTGGATTCTGCCTGCTCCTGCCTCAGGACCCTCAGCTACCAGGCATCAGTTCTGGCGAAACTCCGACCATGTCCAAGCTTCAGGGAGTGCGAGATCCCCTTTCTCTCTCTCTCTCTCTTTTCATTTTTCCTTTTTCTACCTTAGTATTTAACCTTAGCCCTCCTTGTGTAGTTATATCAGTATTCAATAAAATACTTGTATGGTTGAAGCTGGTTGCTTCTCTCTCTGCTGGCTGAACCTTATCTTTTTGTGTTTTTAGCTTCCCATTCACTCTGCAGGCAAGTTGCTTTTACTTAGCTAAAGATCCCTGCAGTGCCCAAAATACTGTGGGTTGCTCATCAAGTAGTTACTGCCAATTAAATTGTGTTGTGAAGGTGGGGGATAGGGACGTGCTGAATTCTGGACACATAAGAGTACAGCTGAAAGTGCTGCTTCATCCAGCCCAGTGAGTCCAGGGACATATAAGGGGTCAGCTTGACAGTGCTGATTGACCCGGTCCGCTCAGACTTGCTCTGTTAATGAATGTGTGGCTGGGTGTGTGTTCATCCGGTTCTCGGGCTGAAGAAAAACATGCCTAGGGAACCTAGGTCCTGCAGGATAGCTCCATTGGGAGGGGACTTGTAGAAGGGAGAAGTAGAGCTCCACATGAACGCACAAGTGACACAAGCTGTACATTGATAGACTTACAGAATCCCCTTCCCCAGAAAAGTAACCCGAATAAATGAGCATATCCCAAGGTAACGGGCAAATCTGGTAACAGGAGTCATAAAAGGGGTATGCAAGCTTCAGATATCAAAGGAAAATAGTAGCTCAGAGTGATTGTTTGGGGGTAATGAAGGAAGAAAGCATGTGTGTGAAAATATGCAGTTATTTCAAGCACCACACCAACAGTCAAGGCACTGAAAGCGTGTGTTGTTGTTCTCCTATCCCATCAAAACAAGTGGTACAGAAAATTAAAACAAATATTTAATAGTGTTATATTTTATCTTCTCCTTTTCCCCGTGGGGGTATTTACCCCAGCCAGGTTTCTTCTCTGCTCAAGTCCTACTCAGATTATGCAAGCTTTAAACACAGCCCAGATAAGCCCTCTTCTTTCATTCTGGAAATCAATCACGGTGTCCCCTTTATTTCCCCTATTCTGTTGTTTGATGGCTATAGTTGCATTCTTGCCTCCTATGTTAACAAGTAGCTTGTTATGAGCCAGAGGAAAAGTTACTTATAGCAACAGGGGTTCTTTGAGAGTGTTGCCTCTGCATATTTACATTTGTGGGATACAATTCCAGAAAAAATGAGATTTGATAATCTTCTAGAAAAGAAGTTACTGTTGGTACTACATAAGTGCTCCCCGGAAGCACCAAATATTTAGAGCTGACGCTATAAATGGGCCATGTGACCCTACTCTTCTCATTTCCTTCTGTAAAGAAGAGTCCTATGGAAAGGGGGATAGCAGGCAGGTTTCATAAAGACACAGGCAACATGCCTCCAAGAACCATAATTATTAGAGCAACTATTTTTCCTTCTTTGAGGTGGTTGCTGCATATTCCAGCTAGTGAGGGTCTAATGAGCACTACTACCTCTGGGAGGTAGTTTAGGTGTTATAATAAATAAGAATTGCAGAATTACCCTACCACAGTGAGCATCAGTTCTAGATGTTAGATCAAGAGAGTAAAGCTGAGTGTGCTCAGAACTTTAGGTAAATGCCCTGCAGAGGTCTAAGGAGGAAACATTCTGGAAGCACGTCAGCAGTGCTGCCCTATGCCTGGTGGAGTGAGTTGAGATCCTGAGGTACTGACACCCTATCAAATGTTTAATATTTCAATTTATAAAGCATAATCTACTTAGACTAATGCTGAGTGAAAATGGCATCCCCTTCAGTCTTCCTATTTGCTTTAGTCCTAACCAAATAAAAACTCAAAGCCCTACTGATATCTAGGCTATGGAGTCTAGTTTCCACTGGATGAGAGTATGGTTGTGGCAAGTTCACCATGAGCTTAATAGTTTGATTCATCTGGAACTCAGACATCACTTCTGGTATAACTTTGGGATGAAGAACCGAATCAATTTTGTTCCTGTGGACTATGGTAGCAGTAGGATCGGCTATTATAGCCTTCTGCTCACTCTTCCAGTAGATGTAACTGCAAAACAACACAGCAGCAAATTCTCAAGACTCAGTGTTGTCTTCTTCCTCTAAAGGAATACTGAGAACACTGGCACCAAACATCTCTTGGCACATCTCTCTCTCTTTTTTAAGGGCTACAGAGGGGCCAAGAGCTGCATCAATGTATACCCTCAAAAGAATCTGCTTGAGGTTGAGGAGATAACACTGAAGACGATACTATTCAGATAGCTTATGTTGTGGCATTAATTTAAATCAGCATCAAAGTCGTCCCTTGCACCAAGGGAACACTCATGCGGCTTTGCTCCAGAGCAACAAAGCTCAAAGGGAATCACTAGTACCTGCAGAACAGTCGGTGCCTTTTTAGTACCAAGCTTCCTAAGTGCCTGAGGAGTCGCTGGGATCAGTGAAGGACCTGCACTGAGAGGTTGCTTAGGAGCTGAAATCAGCCTTGAAATCAACAAAATTCAGTACCAGAAATTTCACTTATCAGACAGATATTTTCAGTGCAGAACAGTAGCTGGTTCTTAAAGAATACGTAGGCATTACACCTATGGATTCTGTGTTGTGTCTAGCAACTGTCATTTTTAGTTCCAGATTGCCCTTGGTTTGCTTGACTTGAAGCCAAGGATGGCCTCTTTGCTCCCCTCCCCCACATGTAGATGGTTGATCCAACATCAGAATCCAGGGCCATACTTTTAAGACATCTTTGTTGCGGAAAGTCCTGTGCCTCGACTGCCAGCTAATGTGGACTCAAAGTCATTACACACCAAACAGCAATTGGGGAAATAGGCTTCCCCCAGACAGAACAAACAACTTATTTGTGCACATCCACTTTTGGAAGCCCGCACTGCTTAAATCCGCCTTCCTTACCCACATTCTTTGTGGTGTGATTAACCATGACATAAGTGTCTAAGGACACTGAATGTGTAATGGCAAAGCTACCTAACACTTACTATCATACACAACAAATTAAATAAGTTTTAGAACGAATCTTCAGAAATGGCTTTGGACGAGAAGGTGCCTGCACCCACAACTGGCTGCAGAAAAGAAGAAATTGGGACAATTAGGGTTACAATTCTCTTTTATAATCTTGGTTCCGAACATTGAGTGCTACAAGAGAGTTCTCATGTAGCCCAATGAACTCTACTTTCCAAAATGTTCCTGAAGCTCAGCAGTGCCAAGAAGGCACATCATACAAGTATGACTGTGCAGAGACCACATGAAAGAAGAATCAATGTTACTGCATAGAATCACCTAAAAGAAGGTGCCAATGCATCAAGTAGTTCTATTATTTCCATATTCCCTGCAAAGCTTGTTTTCCCCATAACACACTTGTTCTTGACTGACAAAACTGATGGAAGTCATACAGTTGTTACTAATTTAACTCTCCTATTTCACAGCATGCAAAGCTGGTACAAAGCCAGAAATTGGGTTTTGGACTTTTTGACCAGCCATATGAATTTAATGTTCATTAAAGAGTCTGCAGAGCTCGTTCTCAGAGGATGTTGTGAATGCGAAAACTACAACGGGGTTAAAAAAGAATTAGATAAGTTCCTGACAGAGTATAATCGTTATGTTCAAAAAATGACAGAGTTCTGGAAATGGAAATCTATACTTTTCTCTACTGCCCTACCTGTGTGACTCAAGATAATTCTAGAGTGACTTTCCCTAAGGCTGAAAGAGCAATTCAGACTTAGTGCCTATTAGGTCCTTAGCCTCCCTGGTGACACTGCCTACAAAAAAATGTTACTTACCTGTACCATAACTATTCTTTGAGATGTGGGTGCAGATGTGTTTTCTCTTCAGGTATGCACGCATGCACCCAGGTCTCCGAAGCCAGAGAACTTTGCTTAGCAGTACTCATTGGGGCAGCACACGCGCTCTTTGGCCCCTCATATGGCTATTTAAGGACAGTGCTGCCCCAACCTCCCTCAGTTCCCTCACACCAAAAGCCAAAACTGGAGAGACTGATGCAGAAGGGACAGAGGTTGAGTCTTGAAATACATGTCTGCACCCACATCTCAAAAAACAACAGTTACAGTACATACAAGTAACCATTTTACATTCTTTGAGGGTTTCAGATGTGCAATTCACTCAGGTGACTCACAAGCAGTAACTGAAGGAGTTGGGGCTCAGAGTCTACTTAAACAGCAACTGCCCTTCCAAAGTTTGCGTCTGACTGGAGACACAGTCGTAATAGTGTAATGTTTGGTAAAAGCATGCATGGGAGACCAGGTAACAGCCTGCAGATGCCCAACATAGAAACATCACTGAGAAAAGCAACTGAAACTGCTTGAGCCCTCGTCGAATGACCGCCCCCTGCCCTCCCCAGTCTCTGTGGAGGAGAGTTCTGATCTATGCCATATGCAGTTGTAATACAGGAAGTGATCCATCTGGAAATCGTCTGTACAAAAACTGCCTGACCCCTCAACCAATCCACATAGGAGACAAAGTCGAGGCAATGTACAAAATGGTTTACTCCTTATCAAATAGAACGTCAAGGATCATCTTACATCCAGTGACTGAAGGTGCTGCATTCGAGTGAGGCTTAGGAAAATAGAAAAGAATATTGTTTGTGGTCTTAAGGCCATCTTGTCTTTGAAAAACTGTGTATAGAGCAGCTCTCTCATTAGGGTCTGCAGCAGTTCACTTACTCTCCTTGCTGATGTTATGGCAATAAGAAAGGCTGTCTTTTGTCAAAGGAGAGTCAGGAACAAGTTGCTAAGGGCTCAAATGGAGGTTTTATGAGGGCAGTCAGCACAGAATTAAGGTCCCATAAGGGAACCTTTCCTTTTACAGGTGGAAAATGGCAACCCTTCTGTGATACAGCATGGCCAGAGGGCAGCATAAGAGTGTTAGCAGGGGGCCCTATTCCCTGCCAAGGGAGGAAGGTTTGCTTTAGATTAACTAGAACAGCTGTGGCCAGTTAGAGCACCTGACTCCAGTTAGAGCACCTGACTCCAGTCATGGGATATAAACCCCTGCTTCAGTCAGACAGGGGGTGGTAGTTGAAGGAGAAAGGTTGGATTGGAGCAGAGTGCAGATTGCAGAAGAGAAGAGTTTGTCCAGAGAGAAATAGAAGGTTTGGAGGAGTGCTGCGGTGGATTGGGAAGCCCAACAGAAACCCTAGGTAAGGGGCACCAGGCTTGTATAGAAGAGAGGCGAGAAGCCCTTCACAAGCTGACGGGTATGAGAGGGAAGTAACCCAGGGGAAGAAACCGCTAGTCAAGTGGTTCACCACAACCCCAGGGCCCCTGGGTTGGGACCTGGAGTAGAGGGCGGGCCCAGGTCCCTCCCTCTCCACTCCCCTCCTCCAAGGACACTAGGGGAGTGATTAAGAACTGGTTCAGAGGCAAGCAATATCGCCCTGAACCTACCCCAGAGAAGAGAAAGCGCGAGACCCAGAGAACAGTACCGGCAATTTGCCACACTTCTTAAAAATCTTACTACCATGGAGCTTGGGAAAACTGATTTCCCATGGATTGGAGGATGGAATGTTGAGATTGTCACTAAGTGGTGAGACTCAACAAGCTGAGATACAGACCTGAGGACTTAAGATGTAAAAGGCAATCCAAAATGTCCCGAATGTGGGCTTGCATAGGCTGAATTCCCTGAGCAAGCAACCAAACCAAAAACCACTTCCATTTGGCCAAATCGGTAGACTTAGTAGAGGTTTTTCTACTATTAAGTAGGACTAGGTGAACTGCTTGTGAACATTGTCCTTCCTCCTCATCAAAACATGCAGCATCCACACTGTGAGGTACAGGCTGCTCAGCACTGGATATGAAATCTGACTGTGGTGCTGTCTCAGTAGGTTGGGAAGGAGATCTGCGAGGTTGAACAGACAGACTGTGAAGGTCAGAAAATCAACATCATCTTGCTTAAGCTGGTGCAGTGAGTATCAGGTTGGCATGATTCATCTTCATTTTGAGAATAACCTGAGGAATGAGTGGGACTGGGAGGAAGGCACACACCATTGCTGATTTCCAGTTCAGACAGAAGGCATCAGTTAAAGACCCTGGACTGAGCCCTGTTTGAGAACAAAATTAACTCTACTCCTTGTCTTTTGTTGCAAATAGATTGACCTTCAGAATACCCCACTCTGAAGATGGACCTCAGAACACTGGTCTTCAAGGACCACTTGAGATTCTGGGAGAAATTTCTGTTGAGGTGATCAGCTAGCTAATTCTGTGCACCTGATAAGTGTATGCCACTTTTGCACGTCTTCCTTCATGCAAAAGTGCCAAAATTTTATTGCCTCCTGACAGAGCTAGTTGGAATGGGCTTCTCCCTTCTTGTTCATATAATACATTGCTGTAGTGTTGTTGGTAAGTATGTGAAGTTTGATCTGAGCCTGAAAAGCCTGGCATGATTGTTTCAAGTTTCTGGACTTTGATATGAAAGTAAGCTTCCTGTTTCTGTCCACAAATCCTGAACTTTCAATATCCCTATATACAGCCCCCAATGTATTGTGGAGGCATCAGTAACTACAGTCTTGGTCAATGGAGGACAGGCAAAGGGAATATCTTCACTTACTTTGTTCTGATCTATCCACTACTCTAAGGATGGATTGGTGATGGCATTCAGATAAGCCTGTCTAATGACTGACAACAAGGGAGATAGATCAACTTCAACCAGGATCGAAGAGAATGACGATGTAATCTCACATGCTGGACTACATAAGATCATGCAGCTACATGAACTAATAACTTTATACATACACGAACCATAGCTGAAGAGTGGCACTGGAGAGACAAATTGTTCATTTGATAGAAAAGCCCTTGAACTTGTAGAGTCTAGTAGGGAAGGAAATAATTCAATTCTTTGTGTTGGAATTAATATCGACTTCCGTTTGTTCAAAATCAACCTCAGTTGATTCAAGAGATATAGCACGAACTGGATGTGACAGAGGACTTGTGCTTTGAATTTGTCCTTCAGTAACCAATCATCCAGGTAAGAAAATACATGAAATCTCATTCTTCTTAGATATGCATCCACTACCACCATGCATTTGGTAAATACACGTGGGACTGATGCTGTTGTTGATCAGTCACTATGAATCTCAGAAACTTCCTGTGGCTTGGGAAAAATTGCCACATGGAAGCAGATGTCCTGAAGATCAAGGGCTGAAAACCAGTCATTGTGCTCTAACACAGGGAGAATTGTAGCTAAGTTTACCATACAGAATCTCATATTTTCACATACTTGTTGAAACCTCAGAGGTTGAGAATCAGTCTCAACCCTTACTTAGGCTTGGGAATCAGGAAGTAATGAGAGTAGAAATTCTTTCCCCAGGCGAGTGCCCTAAGCACTGGCTACAGAATCACTCACTAACCCTCCTCTCTCTGGTCCAATATT
Source organism: Chelonoidis abingdonii (assembly GCF_003597395.2). Classification (NCBI taxonomy): domain Eukaryota; kingdom Metazoa; phylum Chordata; order Testudines; family Testudinidae; genus Chelonoidis; species Chelonoidis abingdonii. Next base: position 86,687,790 of record NC_133770.1, read on the forward strand.
TACGTATACGGAGTAGAACAGCTTCAGCAGAAGAGATTGTGAGAGACCCACCCTAGATTATCCACTAGCCTGGGGTTCAGGCACTCACCTGGAATGTGTAGCCCTGGGTTCAAGTCCATGCTCCAAATCAGGCAAATGATGGACTGGAAAACAGGTGTCCCACATCCCAGGTGTGTGTTCTACTCAATAGACTCTTAGCTACAATGGAATTGGAGTCTCTCTCTCTCTCTCTGGTTTCTTACACGAAAGGGTTGACCTGCTTAGGTGCCTAACTCCAGGAGAGGGTTCTTGATTGGAAATCATGAACAGAAACAGGCACTTCCCTCTGGCCTATCAGTCAGTGGGAACTATTCACCTAAGTATCTTTGAGGATCTGCTTTCTTTCCTTTACATTTCACTCCTGAATAGTTCAGGCAGCTCCCCACTCAGCTTGCTGTTTTCTGGTGCCATAAGGGAATGCCCAGGCACCTAACTAAGGTGAATTTCACTGGGCAGCAGGGCACCCAGTAGTTAAGGGCTGCAATGCCTAAGTCCCCTTTGTGGACCTAGCTCCAGAAGCCTTCAGGCAAGGGGAATTGACTAATTCAGACGTGAAAAGCACTTCTACAAAACACATGCCCTGTGTCAATCAGATTGCTTGTCTCATCTCTCAGCATTCTATACAGCTTAAAATACAAACATTATCTTGCTACTCGTGTCCTTCTAGCAAATTAATGTTATCACTTGAATTTCCCTTCCTCGCACTATTTACTTGCAGCAGAAAACAACATTTTCTATTAGGTGGTATCAAGACACCAGCCTCAAGGCAGGAAGTGAGCCAGAGCCAACAATACTCCTCAGTAAATTGGCTGAAGTGCTGAAGAGTAAGATAGTCAGTGTTATTTTTGTCCCTTGAGACAGAGCACATTGCTTTCATGTTTCTGCCCTGGGCTTAGAAAGACAAGCCAATCTGCTCTGAGCAACCTGAATTCAAGCCACAGGGCCAGTAAAAACAAGGCAAGAAAAATGATAAACTAATTTTCATTCATAACATATATAAATAAAAATTATGCTCATTCGAAATATATGTAATTGTTAAATATATCTACTCTGTCACAGTGCTTGTGCTGAGTATCTTTTGTATAGCTATTGATATTGATGTCCATGTGAAGATTTAAATTTTATTTTATTAAGAATTAAGTTCATGTAGATGCTGGAGGAATGTTATAGGGGATATTCATTTTTTTAGGATTTTTCTAAATGTAATAATCAGGGCCAAATTAAAGCGAACCATTGCCCCCTCATGGCCCTTGTTGCAGAGCAATTAAGATGAATTGGGAAGTTCACTCCCCTCACAGTTATCACTTTGAGTTGTCTGGAAATTGGAGAGTGGTATCATACGGGCAGGGGAAAAGGAGGGAAATCAAATGGAAGGAAATCATTAAAAAATCACTTAAATTTTGGACACAAACACTAACACATACCTTACTCATAATCATATGTTCACTGCATGATATTACTACAAGAAAGAATTATGGTTGTTTGGGTGCCTTAACTGTGCATTGCACTGCTTTAACAGGCTTTGACTGCTTTTAAGTTTAACCTTAACTCTGAATTTCCTGGGCTTATAAATGCTTGGTTTGTGGATAATTACAATATCTCTAAAGTCTTTTCCTCTAAATTACTGATACGTAGTCTCACCCTTAACTCCATCTTAACTTAATGTTCCCAACCATAAACTATGTATATTACACCCCACCGCTACCTACTCCTTATCACTCAGCACTCATTCAGAAAGGCGAGGGTACATATTTCTACTTCTTGCCTCAAGAGCTGTAAATCCTAGCTTAGCCCTAGAATTGGGGATGAACTCGTAAAATCTGGAGCTAAACTGAAATCCAATGAACTGAATAGCCATCGACACCGGTGTGGGGATGAAGGTTCAGAATTTGGAAGTGAACCAAGATCAGAACTCATGCTAACCCAACTCTAGAGGGGCTGGAATAAAACCTTGGATCCAAATTTTCCTGAACATGAGTGGCTTTGAAATCCAGAACCGTGCTGCTCTTGACCATCTCTAGTAATTACATTTTACATTAATTTATAAAGTTAGGGCCTGATCCTGAAAACACTTACTAAAAGTAGTGCCTATAGCCACAAACAATTCCACTGACCTCAACAGGACAAGTCCTGGTAGAAAGTACCCCACTTGGTAGTGTTTTCAAGGTTAGCTCTTTTGGGATTTACACCAGGAATGTAGGATGGACCAAGAGAAAGAGGACATTTATATTTATAAAAAATACAATTATTCTTTCAATTGTAAACAACAGGAGGAGAGCTATGTTTGCTTATGCAATAACCTGTTACTCTTACTGGGGTAAATAATTGGTGAAATCTCTCATAAACACAATTCCTAATGAAACAGACTGATGGGTTGGATCACAGAAACCCCCTTGGGAACTGCCATCTGATGTGCCAAGACTACTTCTGCCCCTGCTTTCCTGTCCTGCCAGCTTGGGACTCCAGCACCTGCCTTGTTGAGCCAGACATGCCAGTCTGCTCCAGCACAGACACAGGGTCTGAACTGTGTGTCCCAAAGCTGCAGACTTAACTGAAAGCAACTTACAGAAGCGTTCCTGTCTTTAACACTCAGATGCCCAACTCCCAGTGAGGTCTAAAACCCCAAATAAATCTGATTTACCCTGTATAAAGCTTATACAGGGTAAACTCAAATTTTGCGCCCTCTATAACACTGATTGAGAGATATGCACAGCTGTTTGCACCCCCCTCCGTTATTAATACAGCGGTTCTCAAACTGGGGGTCTGGACCCCTCAGGGGGTCACAAAGTTATTACCTGGGAGGGGGTCACGAGCTGTCAGCCTCCATCCCAAACCCCGCTTTGTCTCCAGCATTTATAATGGTATTAAATATATAAAAAATTGTTTTTAATGTATGGGGTGTGTCACACTCAGAGGCTTTCTGTGTGAAAGGGGTCACCAGTACAAAAGTCTGAGAACCCCTGTATTAATACATACTCTGGGTTAATAAGTAAAAAGTGATTTTACTAAATACAGAAAGTAGGATTTAAGTGGTTCCAAGTAGTAACAGATAGAACAAAGTGAATTACCAAGCAAAATAAAATAGAAGATGCAAGTCTATGTCTATGTCTAAGAAAACTGAATGCAGATAAAAACTTCACCCAGTAAGCTTCCTTTTACAGACTAGTCTCCTTCTGGTCTGGGTCCAGCAATCACTCACACCCCCTGTAGTTACTGTCCTTTGTTCCAGTTTCTTTCAGGTATCCTTGGGGGTGGAGAGGCTCTCTCTTGAGCCAGCTGAAGACAAAATGGAGAGGTCTCTCAGAGGTTTAAGTAGACTCTCTTGTGGATGGAGACCCCCTCCTCTCTCCTATGCAAAGTCCAGCTCCAAGATGGAGTTTTGGAGTCACATGGGCAAGTCACGTGTCCATGCATGACTGAGTTTCTTACCAGTCAAGCCACATTCCTGGGAAAGCTCCGATGTGGATTGGTATCTTTGAGTTCATTGTTGGCTTAAGTAGTTCTTGACTGGGCACTTAACTTGCACATTCCTTTCTCAAGAAGCTCACCAAATGTTCTACTAAGGCCACTTAGAAATCAAGCAAGTATACAGCTAATATTCCTAACTTCAAGTACAAAAATGATACATGCATACAAATAAGAGGAATGTATACAGTAGATCATAACTTTTACATAGATATGTTACGTGGCATATGTAGCATAAAACATATTCCAATTATATCATATAGACATTCATAAGCATATTCCCATGAAACCTTATGGGGTACACCATCACACAGACCATCATCCCTATTCTTTAATATAATTTTCACTGACATTAATGTGATAAGTATTTTATTGGTATTTCCTAACAGGAGTGGAGTCTACTTTAGATGAAGAATTAAAAATAATAAATACATCTAGCAGGGAGACTACAAACAGGGAACTTTCAAGTTAAGGTTGATGTCTCCTCTTAGCATAAGTTGTTCTGGGATGGTACCACAGCTTCTACAACCTACACAAGTTTGTTTTATGTTTGTGATGTATGGGCACAATTGAGGAAAGAATACATGAATGTATTTTTGTTGGCTGAGTCAGAAACAACAGTTTGTCTTTAATCAAAGTTTTTTTTTTGAGAGCTTTTTTGCATTTAATACAGCTCTACCCCGTTATAACGCCACCTGATATAACACATATTTGGATATAATGTGGTAAAGCAGCGCTCTGGTGGGGAAAGGAGGGGCTGCACACTCTGGCAGATCAAATCAAGTTCGATATAACGCGGTTTCACCTATAACATGGTAAGATTTTTTGGCTCCTGAGGACAAGGTTATATCGAGGTAGAGGTGTACTTGTTTATTCCTGTGTACTTAGTGCAAAGGGACCAATGGTGAGGATCAAATTTAGAAGACAGTATTTTAAGTAAATAATACAGTGGAATATGTAGACAGTGGCAGTGCAATTTTTATTCTGCAAAACAGAGACAAAATAATTCACAGGAGTGACGTCCTCCAACCTCTGGAATTTGTTCATATTTTATGCTACCTAGTGAGCCTTTTTGAAGTGAAGCTAGACTGCAATAGCATTTGAAGAGGGAAAAGTTAGATAGACAGGGTCAGGAGAGGAGAGAAAAGAAAGCTCATTGCATAGTGGAGAGGCAAAAATAAGAATTTAAGCCCTTTAGCTATGGTAAAGATTTACAGAATCGTCTAAATTACATCTATTTTATTAACTTATTTTTCCTATCAGTTTGAAGGAGCAGTCAGTTCCAACTGATACCAGTATATTATTCTTCTGAGCGGCAGTAGCTCTCTATTCAATGAGAAGCTGCAATTAAACAGCAGTCAGATTTTTAGGACTCTAATACTGCCACTTTATTATCACCTAGGCACTCATGCAGAATGCAGACACTATTGCTCCCAAAGCACAAAATGGGGAGCCCAGTAATGCTACACAACTCAAATGGGTCACAGTCAAATGAGCTGTGGAGTGACCAGGGCCTCCCTCCCAGCTGTTTTAAGAAGCACTATATAGCAAGTTGTCCCCAGTGCTCCCTGAGGCATTCTTCATATATATGTCCTGTATTGGCAGAATGACACTTCTCCTTGATTGCTACCAGCTCCAAACCCCAATTCCTACACTTAAGTGAGGAGCAAGGGCACAAGTTGCTCTTTAAAAACACATTTTAACTCAGAACTGTGAAAATCAAAGGAAAGAACATCTATTCTGCTTTTCATAAATATCTATGGGCATATCAGTTAGCATGAGTTAAAAGAAAGTATGCTCACTGCAGTTACATGATCTCACCCATGATTTATTCCACTTTTATAGTAGATGAATAGGTGGATCAAAGATAGGATTAAGAATGACTTCATCAGCAAAACAGAAAGCTTCTCTAAACAACTTCCACTTTACTTTCAAAGACAGAGCAAGCTCTTCTGTGCTATTTTTTATGAATGATGTGTTTATAATTCTTTACAGGATAATCATCAAATGATTTATTATACAGTTACTTTTATGGTCTTGTGTCAAATTTTGGGGCCATTATTTATGTCTACGTATGTATTTAGGAGACTAACTTTAGGCACCCAAATTTGAATTTTTTGTCTGTTATATTTATGAATTATAGAGATAAATGCTATCAAATAGCATATGGTTTCTTACAACCATTAGGTTCAATTAAAATTGGGAGTCTATTGGTTAGATCAGCTCTTCATATCTACTGCCAAGTGATTTCGCTCCTGGGAGAGTGGGAAAACTTAAGTTACTCGTAAGGAAATTCTTCACACAATATTTTAAAATTCTGCATATTTTATTTATCAATAAATAAATATGGAGGCAGCATGGCAGAGATGAGTACAGACCACTGGCAACGCAGAGATGGGACGTAACCCACCAGGACACGGACTCGGTGGTGACGCTGCACCCATCCTGACACGCATGCCAAGCCCTGGCCCCTGATCCAGGTGTGGGCAGGCAGGCTCATCCCAGCAGGATCCAAGTATGGAGGGGCTTAGTGCGGGGGGATCCAGGTTAGAGAAAAGAGGGCTCTGTGTGGGACAATCTGGGTGCAGGCAGCTTGGTGGTGGTGGGGCTCAAGGTGCAAGGGGGATTTGGATGCACAGGGGCTAGTTGGGGAATTCCAAGTGCAAGGGCAATAGGACTCTGTGAGGGTCCAGGCAAAGGTAGTTTGGGCTCAGGAGGGGAGTCTGGGTGTGAGGGGATGGGGATCAGCATAGGGGGTCTGGGTGCAGGTGGCTCAGTGGAAGGGGGGTCCAGGTGCTGGGGGAGTGGGGATTGTGGGGTAGGGGTCTGGTTGCAGCTGGCTGGGGCTCAGTGGGGTGCAGGGCTTGTCAGGGTGGTCCAGGTGCAGTGGTGGTGGTGCAGGTCAGAGTTGGGGTTTGAGTATAGGGGACCAGTGGTGGTGGTCTGGGTGCAGGGTGGGGGTCTGGATGCAGTGGGGAGTGGCTTGGTGGGGTGGGGGATCAGATGCAGGAGGGTGCGGTTAGGCAGGAGGGGGTCTGAGCAGGGGAGACCTGGATGCATGGGGGTTGGGCGGATGGGGGAGCAGCTCCCTGTATGGTGACCCCTCCCTCCGCAGTTGAGGAGCTAGGGATGCAGGAAGTGATGGGGAGTGTGCAGCCTGGAAGGTTTCTGGAGGCAGGTCTGACCCAGTGCTGGCCACTCCTAGCAGGGAAAGAGGAAGTCCCGGCCTCCCCCACCCCCACGCCAGCCAGGACTAGCAGCTGAGCCCAGCGCAGGGTAGAAGCCACTGGCCAGGGTTTCCCAAGCCCCCCTGCGGTGATTTACTTCTCCACCAGCTGCTCCAGGCACTCAAAATGATGCACCCACACTGTTGGGGAGGGGCACATGACTGCTCTTGTGGCTTCTCTTTGCTTCCCCATCAGAAGTTATTTTTCTGTGGGGAAGCAAAGAAACTTGGGGGAGGGTGGAGGGAGACATGAATTCTGCGCGCACACACACACAGGCACAGAGTTCCCCCAGGAGCACTAAGCCTGCAGCCCCAAAAGGGTGAATACTTTTTGAATTTAATCGGCATTTATAAGCTTGTTTCTGTGGTGAACAGATGTGGCTAGCAGGTTACATGATAGTTTAGATATCTAAGTTTTTAAAAAGTGCCTTGAAAATAAAATGTCATAGTTCATATTAAAATGTATAAATGTCTCTCTTTCTTGTCAAGTATTCTGATCACTCCAGTATACAAAATACAAATGAAACTACATATCTTGTAACACCTATAAAAGAATGACTTGAAACTTCATGATGTTATTAACCCACCCTGAAGGGCTTAGTACTGAAGAACATATGGGGTGTTCTGAAACTTACTAATACAAAAAACCAAATGATCCTCATTTAATGGACTGCAGTCTGGGTCATTGTCTCTTATTCTTATGGAGCATTATCAGCAGGGGCGGCTCCAGGCCCCAGCACGCCAAGCGCATGCGTGGGGTGGAAAGCTACCAGGGGCGCTCTGCCAGCGCTGCGAGGGCGGCAGGCAGGCTGCCTCCGGAGGGTCCACTGCCCCTGTGGCTTCGGTGGACCGCCCGCAGGTGTGCCTGCGGGCGGTCCGCCGAAGCAGCGGGACCAGCAGAACCTCCGCAGGCAAACCGTCGGAGGTAGCCTGCCTGCCATGCTTGGGGTGGCAAAATCCCTAGAGCCGCCCCAGATTATCAGTTTGCTTGACGCTGTCCTATCTAACTCAGCAACTTCGCTATCTCCCTCAATGCCATCACCGAAAGCATTGTGGCCCAAGAACCTCTTGACGCCAATTGGGAGATGGTATAAGGGGTGCATAGGCATTTACAGAGATTCCTGGGTCTGATATCTATATAACAGTGTACCAAAGGGTGGCATGTGAGGTGTCTTCCAACAACCAGTAATGCACTGGTCATCCTAATCATTGTGAGATGTATGTACAGAGCATATTGATGGAGTTATGTAGTTATACTGAAGACTATGCTCTTAACGTATGCAAGTTAAGACAGTTCACAGGAAGGTGAGAAAAAGGTGACTCATCTCTCTCTGGCTGACCATTGTGTAGTGTATGTCTTACAAGGAAAGTCTATTAGCACACACAGTTACCCTGCTACTCAAGATTGCAAAGTCAAAAAGAGATCACAAAATCTACAGGAAGGAACACACAGCAGAAGGGTGTCCTCTTTATGAGTAAGATCAAAGAAATAGCCTGGTATATAAGTAGAATGCAAAGAGAAACCCAGTATCCTTCACTGAGGGGACAAGCTGCCAACATGCTTGTCTTATGAATGGAGGGTCACACCTGGCTAGACTGTTAATTACTGGGAGAAAGATTTTGGGTGAACTAACCTTTGTGAGACCAGAGAATGTCTTGTTAGTTAAGTCCAGGCTCTAGCAAGCACATTATGATTTTGTTTTAGATGTAATCAATTGTTCCCAACACTTTTACCTGCGTGCTATTTCTTAAGAATAGCTACACTGGATTAGACCTATGGTCCCTCTAGCTCAGAGGTTAGACACACCCACAGAACGGGGCTGCCTCCTTGACCATCTTGGCTAATAGCCATTGATCAATCTATCCTCCATGAACTTATCTAATTATTATCTGAATGCTGTTATAGTTTGGCCTTCACAACATCCCCTAGCAGTAAGTTCCACAGGTTGACTCTGTTTTGTGTGAAGAAGTACTTCCTTTATTTGTTTTAAACTTGCTCCCTATTAATTTCATTGGGTGACTTCTGATTTGTGTGTTAGGAGAAGGCATAAATAACACTTCCTTATTTACTTTCTCCACACCATTCATGATTTTATAGACCTCTATCATATCCCCCCCTTAGTAATCTCTTTTCCAAGATCATCTCTTTTCCCAGTCTTCTTAATCTCTCCTCATATGGAAGCTGTACCATAACCTTAATCATTTTTGGTGCTGTTCTCTGTACCTTTTCCAGTTCTAATATATTGTTTTTGAGAAGGAGTGACCAGAACTACATGCAGTATTCAAGGTGTGGATATAACATGGATTTATATAGCATGAATCTTGAATCTCTATTCTTTGTTTAATAAAAACTTACACTTGTTTTTCATTATAAACATATCAAAATGCTGTGTGTTTAGCTGGGCAGTGATCCTGATGTGACAGCTGTTCTGTTCCTTAGGGAACAGCATATCTGTAAAGGCTGGGCATTCCAGGGAGATGCTAGGTGGGCTTGGGGATTGGAGTGAACCTATCATTAAGCTGCAGAAGAACAGTGGCATCTGTGGCAGCTGAGAGGGGAGTGCTTGGGTTGCCCATAGCTGGTGGAGTCAGGAGCTGATCCCTGGCAGACACAGATAAGACTTCTTTACGCTAAGGTGATAACAAGTGCCTCACAACCTTGGGTACTCCTGAGAAGCGACACAAGCAGAACTTTTTTTTCAAAATGTTTTGTAGTTCACTATGATAGAGATATAATGGTGGCTGAAAATGTTAAAGATAAAAATGGAACTCACATATGACAAGAGATTGCTATGACGAGGATTATTTAGCCTGGAAAAGACGACAGCTATTGTGTGCACACTTAAAAAGTTTGTTCTAATTTTAGAGGCTGGATAGTTTTGCATCTTAAAGTGATGCACGCTAAGGTAGAGACAATAAAGTATCATCAGGGCATAGATGTATGAAAGCAAGAATCTAGGAAGGAATGTTCACCCATATATAGAAAAACACAGTCAAGCAGCTGCATTACTGGGGGGGTGTGGAGGGAAGACAGGTCTTCTCTCTCAGAAGCATCAAGTACTGGCTAGGGCTATAGGAAAAATACATGAAAGAATGGACAATTTGTTTAAGCTGATACAGTGAAATATGTTCCCAGGCTATCTGTTGAAATATCAGCTTTTTCTGCCTACAGCAAAGGGTGATACCTAAAAAAAAGAGATCAACTTTTAGTTACTGATGACAGTCTGTTACACTAAGATAATTATATCAGTGTTCGGCTCCACTTCATTCCATGGAATCTATGTACTTAGGATGTTTACAATAAATTAAAGAAAAGAAAGAAAGATAGATAGATATCTGAGAAACTAGTAACAGGAGTTTAAAAAAGGGACAGGATAGTACAATATGAACTGGTTTTATTTCTTAATGGAATATGCACATTTCATCATGCTTACTGCAAAAGTGGCTCAGTGGCAAAGAGCCTAAATGAAGTCTGAGAAAGGATAATGTAACTTTAATGATTCAAATAGCAAGTAAATTAAATCTAATCATGTTCCATTAAGCACACTCTAGCTACCATTTTTACTAAATTATTTTATTACGACTTCCCTACTGCCTATTGAAATAATCTTTTACAGCAATTTAGTTCCCTACCATAAACAAGTCTTATTTTTCACACTGAAGTCCCCTGCAATTAGTTGGAAGAGATGGATAATCTAAATTTTGTCACTTCCCCCAGCCACTAAGGTTCACAGAAGTGAAGATTTTGTTTACCGATTTGTGGCTGAGATCATTAAGACATAATTGGAATTTTATTCATGAGTAATGGACCGTCTGTTATGGAGACGCCATTCACCCAATGAGCATCTCCTGTTCCAATTTTTAATAAGGGCAGCAGGCATAAGCCCCCTTCAGTCTCTGGAGAGTTCTGAAATAAATGGACTGCACTAGACATCTTTTTCTCTCTTCTTTAGGTTTTGAATGGAATCTTATTCAGGCATCCAATGTTTTCTCAGACTCCATTGTTATTGATCAAAACTGCTAGCCTGTTTGCTTTTCAGCAATATGCTCCTGCAGTGCCATCCAGATGTGAGTCCTACAGACTGCTATGTGTAATGAATTTAAATCCCTTCCAAGAACTTGGTACAGGGCACACACATGTGGAACCTCATATTGAAGAGTAACAAATGAATTGGACTGTTTACAGAATAACCCTTGGCTCTCAGGACTGTGAGGGGTTTGGGGGGGGGGGGGCACAAGTGGAGCAATTTGCCCCAGGCCCTGCAGGCGCCCTCATGAGAATATAGTATTCTACAGTATTGCAACTTTTTTTTTTTTTTAAGGATGGGGTCCCCGAAATTGCTTTGCCCCAGGCCCCCTGAATCCTCTGGGCAGGCCTCTTGGCTCTGCAGGAATGGAAAGAGCTAACACTATATTCAAGTATCATTTTAGGAACTCAAACTCGTTCTACCTAGTATATACCCTACAAAAAAAGTTTCAGGATGAAATTTTACTGGAACTTCCTAATTGTAATAGTTCTGTTTTGTCCTGCATCTAGAAGACAATCTGGTTCCATTCCCAATCTCACATGTTGAGTATATGTTAATAATACATTAATAAAAACATTTTATACAAAATATTTGCCACTAGGAAAAACTAAACTGTACTATGAAGACTGTAAGCAGGCTCTGTAACAACTTAGTAAACATGAGGTGGTGTGTGTTGCCTGTCACAACTTGTTAGTAAGAACTTTAAAACATGCTAAATAAGAAAAGGAGTGAAAATACAATGCTTTGGGGCAAAATTCTGCTACCCTTCCTCAAACTCAGTAGTAAAGTACTACTTATATAGTAAGGCACTACAAATGAAGGAGGCAGAATCTGACCCCAGTGCATTGAAGAAACAGCTTAACAGAAGAACTGATAAGGAAAAAAAAAAGTGTCTTCCCATTTGTCTAGTGAATCTTCATTTGAGATGGCACCATTGCTTATACAGCAGGAAGCATAAAGTAGAACAGATAAAATAGCAAGATTAGAAGTATGTATGATTACATTTAATCACTTTTACTATGCCTAATTTTAGTTACTTTTGGCCTTATTAGCATGCTATTCTGAAAAGACCTCCTAATCACAATAAAAACATTTAAAAGGAAAAATAAAAAGATATACTTGGAAATTGAATATGCCATAGTGTTCTGCCCTAATATGTGTGAAAGTAACAAGACAAAGTAGAAGTATTAATTTTAATTAATACCCTATGTTATTACCATACAATAGGACATTAACATACATGATACATCATGTCCAACTGAACCTGAAAAGGCCAATCAGGTTTCTAGATATATGACTTAACCAGTTAGAAACCCATTTATTCATACTAGTTCAATATTCTTTTACAAGAACTACTGTGAAGCACACAATAGCCTACTGTTATGTCATCAGAATGTAGCAGGTCAATAAATGTACAGTCAGCAACTGTCAGATTCTACGTCAACATTCATTCACATGAAATGATTAAATCTACCTCAATCATTTGATAAAATAGCCACATCACTGCACAATTATGATCACAGGGTCAATGACTCCAGCTTTGAAAAATAAACAGCTTCACTTCCACATTTATTTTCCTTAAGTGCTTTGGCTTTACCTTGATGTTTACGTAGCAACAAAAGACTTATGTGACAATGATCTAATATATTGACAAAGACACGTCCCAGTCAGAGTGACCACAGGTAAGTTTGTTAGTAGAATACAGAAAATCTGTTAAATAACATCAAGAAATACAAACTAAAAAACCTTGGGTGAGATTCATCCCCTTTAAAATCAATGTTAAAACTCTTATTAACTTTATCAGAGTCAAGATTTTACCCCTTACCTTCCAACTTACACATAAAGCTAGTCCAGTCCGGCACCTAGTTACAGAGTACAACTCCAGTTTTAGTTATGGAGGTGGAAAACTACCACAAGACTGATCAAGGTGTAAGCATGTATGACTACTTGCCTTGAAACCCAATGAAATGTGTGCATATCCAGTGCAAGTAGCAGGTTGTCCCAACTCCAAGTATAGCATCATGAATTCCTGACTCCAAATATAGCATCAGGAGTTTCTGAACTGGAGGAGCATAATGATGAAATAGTTTACAGACAGCATATAGGGACATTACAGAGCAGTTCCACCTTCAAAACAGTTGCTCAGATTATCCAGCTAACGAAGCTGGGAGGGAAACAAGATAAAATGGAGGGACATATACCTTAGTTGGGACCCACCTTCCAATAAAGGCAGACTCATTCCTCACATGGCCAGGAGAAGGGATTAGAAATGTGAGAGTCAGAGAGACAGAAAGGCTGTAGATTCAATCATTAAAAATATTGATAGCTCTGTATGGCACAAACTTGGCAGATCTTAAGATGTTTAGATAAATTTCTGGTGAGTGCTGAGGAGGGCCCTCTGGTTATAGAATCATAGAATAGAATTGTAGGACTGGAAGGGACCTCAAGAGGTCTTCTAGTCCAATCCCTAGCACTCAAGGCAGGACTAAATATTACCTAGACCATCCCTGATAGGTGTTTGTCTAACCTGCTCTTAAAAATCTCCAATGATGGAGATTCCACAAGCTCCCTAAGCAATTTATTCCAGTGCTTAACTACCTTGACAGGAAGTTTTTCCTAATGTTCAACCTAAACATCTCTTGCAGCAATTTAAGCTAATTGATTCTTGTCCTGTCCTCAGAGGTTAACAAGAACAATTTTTCTCCCTCGTCCTTGTTACAACCTTTTATGTTTTTGAAAACTATTAGCATAGTCCCATTTCCCTTCCCCTACTCTCAGTCTTTTTTTTCCAGACTAAACAAACCCAATTTTTTCAATCTTCCCTCATAGGTCAGGTTTTCTAGACCTTTAATCATTTTTGTTGCTCTTCTCTGGATTTTCTCCAACTCGTCCACATCTTTCCCAAAATGTGGCAGCCAGAACTGGACACAATACTCTCGATGAGGCCTAATCAGCACGGAGTGGAAGAATTACCTCTTGTGTCTTGCTTACAATACTCCTGCCAATACATCCCAGAATGATGTTTGCTTTTTTTTTTTTTTTTTTTGCAACAGTGCTGCACTGTTCATTCATATTTAGCTTGTGATCCACTATGACCCCCAGATCCATTTCCACAGTACTCCTTCCTATTTCCCATTTTGCATATGCGCAACTGATTATTCCTTCCTAAGAGGAGTACCTCGCATTTGTCCTTACTGAATTTCATCCTATTTACTTCAGGACAGTTCTCCAGTTTGTCCAGATCATTTTAAATTTTAATCCTATCCTCCAAAGCACTTGTGTACTCTCTATGCCATCATCCAAATCACTGATGAAGATATTTAACAGACACAGACCCAATCCCTGAGAGACCTCACTTGATATGCATTTCCAGCTAGACTGTGAACCACTGATAACTACTCTCTGGGATCAATTTTCCAACCAGTTATGCACCTACCGTATTGTAGCTCCATCTAGGTTGTATTTCCCTATGGTAAATGGGAAGATATTATGGTAGATATTGATCTAAGTGACACAGGGAGGATGTGACAAGTTCCTTGGCAAAGGGCCCCCTATTGACAAACTCTCTACACCAAACACATCTTGCAGGATATTTATCCATAAAGAGTAACATGTAAGTTATCTACAGAAAGCTCATAACTTGTCAAGATTCAGTCATTGTGAGATGTATTTACAGATAATATTTAAGGAATAATGTATTTATACTGAAAGCATGCTTTATGAACCTGGAGTAAAAGTTAATCACCAAGGGATAACGTGTCTCAGTAATGGGCCATTCAAGCAGGAGTGAGTTGTCACCCTGCTCTGGTTAGCCAATGATGTAATACAAGACTCAGTTGTCTAGCCTTGCTCCATCCCAAGACTCTCAATATAAAACCATCAGAGAGAACTGCAAACAATAAAAATCATTTGGGGATTTAAAAAAAAGAAACATTACAGCATACAGAGGTTCACCCTATGAATAGAGACAAAAGACTGTTTCAGTATAACACAGAGTATGGCAAGGTACTCCGTATTCTTTTAATAGAGAAGACATCTTGAGGAGCAGGGGTATTCTTATGAAAAGTTGGATCCTTGTTCCTGCAAAGCCAGCCAACTCTGCAACAGATTGAACACTGGGGTGGGGTGAGGGAACCAGCTTTATTATATAGGAAAGGTAACTATTAAGATGTGCAATTCAGGTTCACATTTTATGATTTTGTTTAGTACTGTAACTATTTGTTTCCATCGCGCTCTCTCATTTCTAGTAGAATCTCCCTTCTTTCCTAAATAAACCATTTGTTTCATTATAAGTGATGGGTATATTACAGGAATGGTGATTTAAAGTAAAACTGGTAAACTGGGGTATACTGCACATTTGTGGGCAGATGATCTGGGATTTCTGTAAGTAGTCAGTGTCAGGAACTGGATATCACAGGGGAATGCTTCAAAGGGATATAGGAGCTGGAGTGTAACTGTTGTTAACCTGCAAGGCAATGACAGGGCTGGCATAGCCCAGAAGAGCATGCTTGAATAGCTAATAGGCTGGTGGAGTCAGGGAGGCCAGGCATCACAGTAGGGCAGGCATCATCTCACTAAAGGCAGGAGGTAATAAGATAACTCTCAGTTCCGGATACCCTGACAACTGTCACAGAGGTGTAGGAGAAAAGTCCTGGAAGATAAATTTAGACAAAAAAAGACACAGAGGACATGAAATTATGTTTTTTCCCCTCCAGTTTTACATGCAGGGCCAGCTAAACAAAGAGAACTTCAGAGTATAAATATGTGGATGACAAGACAACTTAAAGAGCAGGAGATGAATTTCATTAGGCACTGGGGAAATTTGGAGAGAATGGAGAAGCTAGGCAGAACGGGTCTGCTTGACCTTAACCAAAGTGGAAGTGGACTGTTGGCATAGAGAATGAACATAGATTGGGGAGATTATTTAAAGTAGGAGCTGAGAGAAAGCCAACAAGTGCCAAGGAATACTCAAGCTGGACTAAGACATTCATGAGGAGTGTCTATAATAGAAAGATAAATCTGTATCCAGTAAAGGATAATTACAGCTGAACTGGAGGAGGCATGTGTTCAAGTTCTAGAAGCAAATTCTGGAAAAGCAACAGAGTGTCTGACCTAACAGTTAAATAAAACTAGGCACATGCCAAATTCCCACCTCCCCCAAACTCAATTTCTGTTTATATATCAATGCAATGAGCCTGACAATTGCTTAATTAGAATACCTGCAATTGAAAAGGATCTTGACCTAACAGGTAATCCCTGTGAGAATGTGCTGAGAATCCTGATGCGTAGTGTATACCCCAAACCCTTCATTCCCGCCCTCACTCTCAGAGCCATCTGCCTATACAGCATGGAATGGGCCCCCACAGAGAAGCAGAGCCCATGATTCTGAAACAGTGCAGGAAGAGGGGGAAGAGGGCAATTGCACCTGGAATCATCTCTCCAGCTGCCTATACCAAAAACGGCATGATGACACTAAATTTCAGAAATTTCAAAATTTAAGAAATCTAGACCTAAAGACCAAAATGTCAAAGAAAAGAAATTAAAATCCGTAGATTTCACATGCAGTCTACTAAAACAGCCCATAGGAGAGTCACAGAAGGCATGAAAGGCAAAATAAATAAATAAGTAAATGAATGAAAATCCAAAACAATATAGTTAAATGGCGAGGTTCCAGAGATTATTCAGCCAAATAAGAATCTTTCCGAAAATGAAAATCCAACCTTAGTTAAACCAATAGAAGTGAGCATGAACTAAAATAAAAAGGAGAAGATTAGGCACCATCTCATTTGTGGGAATATGTAGTTGACCAGTGCACAGGGAAACAGCAATTTTCTCTCACAAATACCTAGTTTGGGTACTGTGACGTTCCCCTTTGGTGTTATCTGGACCAGTGATCTGCTTGGTCACTCCAATCCTCGACTCTGGGACCCAGACTTACTTTGCTTTGCTGTGAGAACCCCTACTCCTGGACTGTTCACACAGAGCCTCTAGCACGTAAGCTGCTTGGATTGTGCAATCGAATGACACTAGTCAATATCTCCAGTCCCAGACACAACCCTAGGAACCTCCATCTTGCAGTGTCCAGTTATGCCCACTGGACGCTGCAAGCTTACATGAGTCTGTCAATTTAACAAAGAAATTGATATGTACCCAGGGGAGTCTCTGACGTGCTTCAAACCAAACACACTGCTTCAGGTAGAATAAACAAACAGATTTATTAACTACAAAAAAGATAGATTTTAAGTGATAATAAGTCAAAGCACAATGAGTCAGATTTGGTCAAATGAAATAAAAGCAAAATGCATTCTAAGCTGATCTTAACACTTTCAGTGCCCTTACAAACATGGATGCTTCTCACCACAGACTGGCTAGTTGCTCTTCAGCCAGGCTTTCCCCTTCGATCAGCACTTCAGTTGCTTGATGTAGTGTCTGTAGATGTAAGTGGGAGAGAGAGGAAGAGCACGGCAGACGTCTCTTCCTTTTATCATGTTCTTTCTTCTCTCTTGGCTTCAGAGTGAAGTGAGCATTACCTCATCATAGTCCCAAACAGGCCAAGGGCAAGGGGGTGACTCACTCAAGAGTCCAACAGATCCTTTGCTGCTGCTTAGCCCAGTATCCTTTGTTCCTGTGACGCTGGGCTGGGTTTATCCCAACACATGCCCTGATGAGGTGTGAATTGCTCCTCTGCTTCTGGGGAGAGTTTTGCCTGGGTCTCTGCTCCTGGAGAGTTTTTGCCCTGGGTTGTTTTAACCCATGAGGACACATTTTCAGCCTCATAACTATATACATGAAATTACAACCTATAACATTACTATAACAATGCTCAGTGCATTATGAGCCTTCAGAAGACACCTCACATGACAAACTTTGCATTGGATACCACACAATCATATAGTAAGGATGAACATGGGGGTGCACGGTGTTCCTCTGAGGTACAGAGTGTCACGGGTACACAATTCAGGTAATTTGTACATCCCTGACTTTTTGAAAATTAAATTCTCTCTTTTAATTCTAAAATACTCTATTCTAAATAAAGATAATTAACTAGAACAAAATAAAGAAATATGTTAGTATTATGCCAGCACCATTAATTCAATAACATTAACATAGGTATTATGAACTCTCATGCACCCAAAGGGAGAGTTTATAAGCCCTTCCCCTGCCTGAAGGTGCCATTCTGCACTGGGAAGAAGAGCTACAGTAAAAAGAGTGTGTACTATACACATAGTCTTTTATTCAATCATAGTAGGAATGAACACAGAAGTCAGTTCTTTATTCATAAATCCAAGCCTGTTTCCAGCCAGCACTCTGCCCAAAAGTATCCCTCTTTCTGCTTCCTCCCAGTGTCATGCTACCACTGTTCTCTGACTGCCAGCTCACTTTTAGGCAGTTTTCAGCCTACCACCACACCCAGACAGGCACACAGAGCCCCCTGCATTTGCAATCAGCCCCAGTGAAACGAATTTGCCCTCACAGCTCACCTTTGGCCAGTCTTGCATGTAGCCTCTGTTTTTGGCAGTGACTCTTATTGTTTCAGCTATCTTACTCAGTAAAGGACCCTATTTGCTCCTTACATTTATCCTGAATGAAGGGGGGCTAGCATGCCCACCAGCCTCAACAAGGTTTTTGATTGTCTGTAGATCAAAGTCACAACTGCTGGTAGCTACCAACAACCTTGGCATAACAATATTTACTGTAACACATAAAGGTAAAAGACCTGAATTATAAAAGTCTGTAAAGAGATTACAGCGAGAGCTCACAGTATAACATTAGCTCATAAGAAATCACTACTAGTTATTTTAGCAAAGAGAAAGGATTTCTCTTTCTCCACAGCTGATATAGCTTCCTATTTAAGATGAATAGTCCATGGATCTAAACTACTGGTTAGATCCATATCAGTTACACTTCCAACACTTCAAGAATAAGAATACAGAAGGAAGCCTCAGAACAGAAAATATTTGAGTCCATTTATGACCCAATTATGCCCAGCAAGTGTTTTCTTTCTATTGAAATGAAAAATTCTCTCTTAGAATAAAGCTCATTGTCCAGATAAGCTCCCACAGCAAGGAGTGATATAAGACATATGTTATTTGAAAAAAATGTGATGTAAATTATATCATGGCCAAAATAACATTGAAGGAATTTTCCCCATTCAAAGTAAAAAAGTCAGCTCCCCTTAACATGTCTTTGAAAAAATCCTTGGGCATTATTTATAGACTGATTTATGTTATGAGTTCTACATTTTCTCTCTTCCATTCATTGATTAGCATGTGAAACACAAAGTGGGAATTTAAAAAATATCTAACTTTGGATAAAAGTGCCAGTTACAGTGAAAAACCATACACAACGACCGACTCGGTATTACATTTCTTCTGTATAATTCTGCTCTCAATAACTTTAACATCTGTTTTATTACTTATTCATATATAGTATAAATCGGATAAGTTCTAAAAGTGAAATGGAAACTCTCTAAAGACCAAGGAAATGGCCTAAATATAATTTTGCCACTTTCTACTTCATTTAAAAAGAGCAATCTTTCCTTTGGCCCTCAAGTATGATTCTGAACCTAAAACAGGACTAGCTTCATGTTTCTACTGGAAGTGTCATGGCAGACTTTCCTTTTTAAAGATAGAAATTAAAGATGGAAAAGACCTTTTAGATACTCTAGTCCAGGAGTTCTAAATCTTTTTCTTTCTGAGGCTATAAAAACTCCAGGGCCCATCAGCGGGGGGTTGGGGCCACTCCGGGCTTAAGCCATGAGAGAGGGCTTGGGATTCCAGGCTTCAGCCGCTGGGGAAGGGGAGGCCTCAGATTCAGCCCCACCGGGCACCGGGGCTTGAAAAACTGGGCTTCTGCCCTGCAGGGTGCTGGACTCAAGGCTACAAGCTTCAGCCGCAGGATGCCAGGGCTCTGAGCTTTCTGTCCTGGGCCCCAGCCAGTCTAAAGCTGGCCCTGCTTCGCAAACCCCTCCCCCCCATTCTCAACCAGCTGTAGACCCCCAGTTGAGAACGGCTGCTCTAGTCAATCCTTCTGCTGATGCAGGATTGTTCTCTATACATTTGGTAGTGTGTTCCCCAACCTAGTTTAAAATGTCTTAAGGGAAGGGTTTCCAACACTTCTCTTGGAAGACGATTCAATAGGATAATAAATCTCATCATTAGGAAGTTTTCCCTGTTTTTAAAACCTAAATTTCCCTTTCCTAAAGCTCATTTAACTACTCAAAACTGTATCACATATCATACTACATTTCTTACTTTCCTTGGTATTTTCAATATTAAAGTAGCTGTAGACATTCATGTGCCATGTTAGTCACTATTCAGACAAAATGTACATGTCTAAATGTTCCTTTAATTACTAATTCAAATCTTTTAGTTATAATTCTCTAAATTCCATTCAATTAGTTTACATCTTTTTGTTTTGAGATGTCCAGAACTGAGTTAGGATTCACTTCATAAATGAAGGGCAGGCATCTAAGTATTCCCTAACCAAGAAACAGATTTAAAAAAAATAATGAACCAGTGTAATATACACTGCATATTCTGGCAACAACAATTTGGACATGAAAAAAAATTAAAAAATGACTAACTTTCAAAAGCAGTTCACCCAAGAATTTACATGTCATTATTTTCTGCAATTGAGCTAGAATCCAAATTTAGGGCCCAATTTCAATTGGATTATTCATGGTAGTAATCATCAGTTGGTAGAGAATATTTGCAGGACCGGGTCCTTACATAATTGTATTACTGTACACATTGTGTGCATAAAATATGAAAAAAATAACATTTTCCATACGTAGCCCAACCCATTGGTGTTGAGCGGGGGTTGGGGATATGTGATTCAGCATGGCCAGAGGGCAGCAAGAGAGTATTAGCAGGGAGCCTTATTCCCTGCAAGGGGAGGAGGGTTTGCTATAGATTAACTAGAGCACCTGTAGCCAATCAGAGCACCTGAAGCCAATTAGAGCACCAGCAATCAGTCATGTGATAAAAACCCCTGCTTCAGTCAGACAGTGTGGGAGTTGGAGCAGGAAGGTTTGGTTGGAGCAGAGAGCAGTTTGAATGAGTTGGAGAAGAGAAGAGGAGTTTTGAAGAGAGACAAAAGGAAAGTTTGGAGGAGTGCTGCGGTGGGCTGAGAAATCCAAAAGAAACCCTAGGTAAGGGGCACCTGGCTTGTGTAGAAGGAGGGCAAGAAGCCCCTTCACAAGCTGAAGGACAGGAGAGGGAAGTAACCCAGGGGAAGGAACCGCTAGTTCAGGTGGTTCACCACAAACCTCAGGGCTCCTGGGTTGAGACCTGGAGAAGAGGGTGGGCCCAGGTCCCTCCCTCTCCACTCTCCTCCTCAAGTACACTAGTGGGGTAATTAAAATACCGGTTCAGAGGCAAGCAAAGGCGCCCTGAACCTTTCCCAAAGAAGAGAAAGTGCGAGACCCAGCATAACAGTACCAGCAATTTGCCACAATACATAGAGAACTTTACATTTTAAATTTCAATATGAGTAAATGGGATATAATTTCCTTGTTCTATTTATGTTTACTTGCTAATATAATCACACTTTTTGCTTCCCCATACTTGCTGTGTTTACACATCTGCATTTAGACTGCAGAGTCTTCCAGTCAGCTATCAGACCTTCTTCTATGTTTAAAAATGCTCATCACATTGTGGACACTACCAGAAATAAACCATAACAACAACATATGACAAAAGTAATGAGATGTTTTAGTAACAGTTTACTAACTTCCAATTCCTAAAATAAGGATCCATTAACTAGGTTCTCTATCCATATATGTATATCATTAAGGCATATGAAGTTATAAGAATTGTGTTGTATGGTTGTCACTAAAACATACTGTAAGTTGGGGAATCAGCCAGATATTAGCTCCCCAGAGGCAACAGCAAGGAAAGTAACCAACACCTGGGCGGGGTTTCAAACAACCTATCAACAACCATTGTCCAGTAAGGGTGCTAGAATTCAGTGACTCACCAGGGAAACTGCTCCACCTTGCCTGGAGACTCAACAATGTCCCCCAGATATGCCTGGACTTGTGTTTTCCAAGCACATGGGCTGAGGGTATAAAACAGACACAGTGGACACATACTGGGCCCTTCTCCTGCCCCCACCTATGCTGCAAGCAACTAAGACATTGAGAAGAAGACAAGACTTCAACAGAGCAGATTGGCCCAGGTTTAAGGAACAAACCTGTATATTAAGAATTGCAATATCCAGTGGGGTGGAGAAAAACTGCTTAATCTAGATCAAGGGCAGGCAACCTATGGCATGCGTGCCAAAGGCAGCACAGGAGCTGATTTTCAGTGGCATTCACACTGCCTGGGTCCTGGCCACCGGTCGGGGAGGCTCTGCATTTTAATTTAATTTTAAATGAAGTTTCTTAAACATTTAAAAAACCTTATTTACTTTACATACAACAATAGTTTAGTTCTGTATTAGACTTATAGAAAGAGATCTTCTAAAAACATTAAAATGTATTACTGGCATGCAAAACCTTAAATTAAAGTGAATAAATGAAGACTCTGCACACCACTTTTGAAAGGTTGCTGACCCCTGATCTAGATGTTGCCCAATCTAATAGGGTTGTGAGTTTAGACTGCCCACTTATATTTTATTCATTTTGGTAACTAACTCGGACTTTTTGCCTATCACTTAAAAGCTCTCTTTTATAGTCAATAAATTTAACTGTTTATCTTTACCAGTGAGTTTGTATGAAGTGTGTGGCAAATTTGCTCAGGTTTTGCAAAGGCTGGGGTATATCCACTTTCCTTTGTTGAAGTGGTGAACCAATTAATAAATCTGCACTGCTCATCTTGAGCAGCGCAAGACGGTATAGTCCTGAGGTACAATGCTGGGAGCTGGCGGGATTTGGCTCTGGGGCCTTCCTCTGTGTGCTTCATGAGTGGCTCTGGGAGCATTCATGAAATCTAGCTGGGTGTGTGGGCATCCATATGCTGTTGTGCTGAGTGATCACAGCACCTGGAAGGGCATGTGAAAGACAGCTCAGGCTGGAGAGAGTTCAAGGGGCAAAGTGGTCCCACAGTCCCAGGCTGCACCTCGGGGATCCCGTAACACTTATAAATCTCCCAATTTATGCTACAAGGCATAGAAACCTGGTACAATTACCAATATCAGTCAGAGTACAAATCCACACAATGTAGTACAGAAGCAGTAAAAAAAAACACACTGAGATAATAAATGAACAGAACCCCCCTGACGACAGCATTTATTTATGCCATTTTGGTATGCCAGCATCTGAAATTACCCCTGCCAAGTATTTTATGTCATCTGGCCAGTACAGTAGCATGCTTATCCATCATCCAATAGTGTCACAAACAAAGCAATAAATTACTTGCAGTGTTAATGTTTTAAATAATTTAAAGTTCTAAAATAAAGTAGCTTCATTTCTACTGTTACAAAATGCTACATAATTTAATAGCTATAAATACATTATTGCAGTTTTTAACATAAGGGAGAAAATAGCATTTTTAAAGATTTTTACTCTCGTTTACTATCTTTCATAACAATACCCTTCTGAATATTAATCTTTGCTTTGTTGTTTTGGTGCACTGACCTGGATAAATAAAATGGAGCCAGGTTACATGAGGAGCTGAGCTGAACATACATTGGATAACAGCCAGCCTGAATACTACCCAGAACAAAAAAATGCTTGCAACTTCTATGTTACAATGTTTGCTTATAAATTCATGGCCCCCTTTCTAATTAAATAGTAGTTTAGCAAAGACCCTCAAATCAAACTAAGCAGAAAGTGTTTTGTCTATTAAATTTAAAAATATAAAAATATTTTCAAATAATAGGCTCAATAGGCATCAAGATAAGATGTAAACTTTGCCAGAAAAGGGAATGTGCCCACATCTTTAGAGATTACTCCAAATTACACTGTTGGAGAAAACAGACACCCATGTCTGTGTATTCTCTGCCAGCAGTTTGGCACAAAGGCAGAGAGAGAGGTGAAACTTGGAAAAAGTGAATAGGTTCCTTCCACAGGCAACCTTTACAAAAAACACCCCACAACCCCAAAACCAGCAGTAAAACTACATGCTGCTGGCATAACACTTTTTCCAACACGTTGTAATCACACAGTTCTGGGCCAATTTACCAATGTAAATCAGAAATACGATATGATCTTGCTTGTTGGGTAACTCACTCCTAGGGGCTAAGGAAGAAAAGCGATGCACTTCCTGAACTCTGATGTTTTACTTATATGGCTGGTGTGAGACTGAACTCATAAAAGAGCCAGGTATGTGGATTTGGGATACACAGATATTCCTACCAAGCAAATGCAAACATTCAGAAAACCAGCAGATACATGGCAAGATGTCAGAACATTACTGAAACTGCATTGCATCTATATGTTAGTAGGGGTTCTGTTGATATTTCATGCACATGGTGCATAACTTAGAATTTAGTCCTAAAGATCTGACTTGAAGTCTATGAAAAGCAGGAAAAATCAGAGACATATCTGAAAATCTGCAGTGACATGAGCCTTAAATCTTTAAGCAGTCTGTATTCTGTGTATTGTACAACATTAAGCACATGGTCATCACCTACTACATTAATAAAAAAACATCAGAATTTGTTAAGTCAGAATGATGTTCATTAATAAAAAAACATCAGAATTTGTTAAGTCAGAATGTCTGTGCAGATTTTCAGCATTTGTCAGTTTAATCTAAATATTTAGGATTATGTAAACAACTGTATTAAATTTTAAGTTTTTCATCCTCCATTATAATATCAGAAACAAAAGAGACAAATCTGTTATATCTGTGTACGGTACAAAAGAGTTGAAGTATATTATAAAAATATGGAAATACAGAATTTTAGAAGCTTCCATTTGACCAAAGATCAACTAAAAACTTGAGATGAAATGAGGTGGTTATTTACCTCTAACTGGAGGTTCTTCGAGATGCTTGGTCCCTATCTGTATTCCACTGAGAGTTTATGCATTCATGCCATGCGTCCGGAGCCAGAGAAGTTGAAAGTAGTAGTATCTGTTGGCCTGTGCATGAGCCCTTGCCTCATGGTTTCATCTGATGCGACAAAGGGTGGGGAGGACAGACCATATCTCCAGTTCCTTCTCCACCACAAATCAAACAGATCCACAGCAGAGAGGAAGGAGAAGGGGAATCTCAAAGATCCTTGTTACAGATGAGTAATCTCCTCTTCTTGAGTGATGGTCCCTATAATATCGTAGGAAGATTAACAAGCAGTACCTAATTTGGAAGAGGGTGTAAGGAAGAGGACAGAACAGTTAAACAGAGGACAGCTGTGCTGAACAAGGCATCCATCGCAGAGTCAAAAAGTATGCAGGGAAGGTTTGTACCGAATGACATGTGGCTGCCCTTCTTATGTTGGGAAGCGACATATTGTAAAGGGTGGCTGTAGCTGATGCTTCGGCTCTTGTGGAATGGGCTCTGACTCTAGAAGGTGGAGGCAGTCCCAACAACCAATGCACCCAGAAATCCACTTGGAAATCCTTTCAGTGTAGATTGCCTGCCTCATAATCCTTTCAAGCTACAGTGATAAACAGTCTAGGGGACTTCCTGATTGGCCTTGTTCTCTGCAGACAGAAGGCCAAGGTGGACATTGAAGGAGTGAAGGTGCTGCTCTTCCACTGAGGCGTGAGGCTTTGGAAAAAAAGCAGGTAAAGTGTATAGGTTGGCTGAGATGAAACTGGGATATAACTTTGGCAGAAACTTGGAGTGCAGGTGCAGGGAGACTTTGTCCTTATGGAATGTGGTGAAGAGAAGGTTACTCACTTTTTTCAGTAACTGAAGTTCTTTGAGATGTGCGTCCCTGGGGGTGCTCCACCTCAGGTGTCGGTGCATCCCGGTGCCACTGATTGGAGATTTTCAGTAGCAGTGCCTGGTTGGGACGTGCATGCACAGTCAGTGTCTTGTGGTACTGTTGGTGCTACATCTAGAGCTTGTGCAGCTGGACCGCCTCGGTCCTTTCTCTACCATAGAGTTCTTTCTGTGAACTCCGAAGTAGAGGGGAGGGGAGTGGGGAGTGGAGCACCCACAGGGACGAACATCTCAAAGAACTTCAGTTACTGCCCAAGGTGAGTGCAGGGTTCATGGTAATGTGAAAGTATGCATCTTGTAGGTCAAGGGGTGAAACCCAGTCTCCTTCTTCCAGCGCTGGAATTATAGATGTCAGCGTGACCATTCTGCATTGGTGGGTACATACAAATTTGTTGAGTCTTCTGAGATCTAGAATGGGTCTCCATCCTCCGTTTTTCTTTTAAGTCAAGTAGCAATTGGAGTAGAACTGCTTCCCTCTGTGTTGTACTGGAACATGTTCCATGGCACCTAAGTGTACCAGATGGTTCACTTCTTGTTGTAGGAGATACTCATGAGAAGGGTCCATGAAGGGGGATGGGTAAGTGGGATGGAAGTGAAGGGGATGGTATAGCTGGATCTTATCTCCAGTATCCAGCAATCTGTGGTGATGGAGGCTCATGCTAGGTAGAATGGTCATAATCGATGACCAAAAGTCTGGGTATTTTGTGAAAGTTGTGCTGGATGTTGGGGTGAGGTCAGTCAGACCCTTGACCAAAGCTTCAAAAATTGTGTCTTGGGTGGATGGTGCTTGTGACGCTGTGGATTGAGCTTGGTGTGGTCGACATCTCTGTGACCGGTCTTGAGTTGTCAAAAGGTTGCTGTGGGCACTGTGTTGTGTTGTCCCAGTTATGGTGACATAGTTGGTACCTCCGATGTCTGTTTGGGGACATATAGATGCCCAGTGTTCAGAGTGTCGCACGAGAGTCCTTCATTGAGTGCAGGATATCATCCGTCTTAGAAGAGAATAATTTCTCTCCGTCAAATGGGAGGTTCTCAACTTTAACCTGGAGTTCCCTTGAAATTCTCAAGGATTGTAACCAGGAGACCCTCTGCACAACTATGGCAGTAGCCATCGTGCGAGAGGCCTTGTCAGCGACATTGAGGGACGCCTGTAATGCTGCTATCTGTGCTACAAGTTGTCCTTCCATCAGGACAGATTGAAATTGTGTTCTCTCATACTACAGTATGTCAGCGAGGAACTTGTTGAGCTTCTGGTAATTGTCGTGGTCATATCTTGCAAGTATGGCAGCATAATTGGCTGTGCGGAACTGGAATGTAGCTGATGAATAGACTTTGTGACCAAATAAATCCAGTCTCTTAGAGTCTTTGTCATGTGGCATGGTTTTAAACTGAGTTGTTTCCCCCTTTGGTTCACTGAATCCACCATCAAGGAATTCGTTGCAGGTGCGAGAAGAGGACGTCCATGCCTTTATTGGGCACATAATATTTTCCATCAGCTCTCTTGCATGTTGGGGATATGGTGGCTGGTGTTTGCCATGCTATTTCTGCCAGCTCCATCAGGGAGCTGTTCACTGCCAGTGCTATCTTTGTTATGGATGGCAAGTGTAGGATTTTCAAGAGCTGGCGTTGGTTTTCAGTCATGTCTTCAAGAGGGATGTTCTGGCTCTGTGCTACATGCTTGAATAAGTCCTGAAATTGTTTTGAATAATCTGCGACAGTGGGCGGAGGGGGGCATTACCGCCTCATCCAGAGATGAAGAGGAATTGTGGGCTGGTAAGAAGTCCTGTGTATTGGAATCATCCAATTCCTCTGCCCTATCCTCAGGTGCCTCTGAGGGCTCTGTAGTCATCTCCGCAGGGGGGTGTATCAGTTTCCTTGGGGTTATGAGGTCTGTGGAACAGACATCTGTAGGCTGCCAAGGGGTCCCAATGTGTTCATTGAATCAGGAATGGCATGGGGGCACATCCAGGGATTAGCTAGCCATGGGGGCACATCTCTGTGAAGACTATCCCTGGCACTCATGTGCGACACTGATGGTTCGGTGCCAGAGGGGGATGAGCATACGAAGTAGAAGACTCCCTCCTTCAGGTAGTTTTCCTCATTGCTGAAAAACTGTGGAGCAGATGGTGAGTTTGGCTGTTTTGGTGCTGTTGGCACCAGGGAACCATCAATGCTGGGTACAGAGACCCTGGAATTGAAGATATTTTTATGTCTGCTGGTTGAGTGAAGGAGTGCGATGTCACGGACATTGGTATCATGCTTTTATGTACAGATGCCTGGGAGGTCAGTTTGGTTGGTGCTGCTCTTTTGTGAGTGGCCTTGGTTGGTGCTGGTTTTGCCGTGTTAGCTTGTTCATGGAACTGCTTCATAGTAGTTGGCACTGGTGTAGGTGGCATCACGATCAGTGATGATGTTGGCACCGTGTCCTTCCTGGTAGTATTCAGTGCTGTGGAGGAGGCTGGCTTGTGCCTGCTACTCAACTCCTTGTCCCTGCCAGACAGTGCCCAGAGCATTGAATGTGCTCATCTCTCCTGGCTGTCAGCACAGAGTGTAGAAATATCGCCCAAGACTGTTTTCTCTTTAATGGTTATCCATGTGTGGGACATGTTTCCCTCTTCCTCAATTTCCTGGAGGAAAGAGTACTTGCTCTGTCCAAAGGGGGGGCACCCAGAGAGTCCCCTACTGGGGTTTTTCCAGAGTCAGATGGTGGCATTAGGGATTTTTCAATAAGGATAATTTTAAGTCAGAGATCAATATTCCTCCTTGCTTTGGCTTTGAGGTTGCTGCAATGGTAGCATTTTTGAGGAATGTGTGCCTCCCCTAAGCAACGAACACACTGCAAGTGTCCATCGGAGACAGGCATAGCGTCCTTACACAAAGTGCATCTCTTAAATCCAGGAAAGCCTGGCATTTTCATTGTCTACCTTTGTTTCTTTTGAATTGGTATAACTAAAGAGAAAAAAGGACGGGAATCTTCCTAACATTATTTGTTTTTTTTTTAAATAGGGAAAGTCTAATTGGTTAAAAAACAGAAACTTAAGAGTAGAACTATCTAACTACTAGAAGTAAAAACTTAACTATTTCTGAATTGATGGAGGCCTCTATAAAGTCTAGGGACTGAGTGGGAGTCAAAGTTGATTTTTCGACATTGGTGTTGATCCCCAGGGATGAAAGGAGTCTGAGCAACATGCAGGTCAAGAGTTGAGCTTTGGATCTGGATTGTGCTGCGAGAAGTCAGTTGTCAAGAGATGGGAAAATAAGGACCCCAGAACACCTCAGGTGGGCTGCTACAATCGAGAAAACCATAGTGAAAATCCTGGGAGAAGTAGTAAGTCCAAACAGTAGGACCCTTGCTGAAAATCCCAAGGGCCCACCATGAACTTCAGGACTCTCCTGTGGGTTGTATGGATGTCTATATGAAAACAGGCATCCTGCATACTGAGAGGCATAAACAACATGCCTTCTACTAGCGATGGTATGATGGCTGCTAAGGTAACCACACAAATCTTCGGCTTGCGTATGAAGCGGTTGAGGTGACAGAGGTCCAAGACTGGTCTCCAGCAACTCTTCTTCTGGGTACCAGGAGGAAAGTTGAATAGAACCACTCTAGAGAATATGATAGTTCAGAAGAATGTGCTCTCTCTCTCCTTCCCCTCCTTTGCAGTAAAGAGTCTATTTCTAGGGCAAGAATACTGTCATGAGAGTGGTCACTGAAAAGGGGTCGGGACGAGGGATGTGCACGAGGTAGCATTTGAACTAAATTGTACAGCCAGGACCCACTTGTCCATTGTTATTGCACCCCAAGCTAGTAAGAGGAGTGCTAGACGATCCTGAAGCAGGTGGCTTGGTTGTACTGCAACAGGCACAGTGGTTGACCGTTTTCTAGCAGCACTCAGAGAATTGCATGTGAGATGATGAAGATTGTGAAGGCAGACCTTGTGGCTAGGATCACTGGGTCTTCTGGCACTTACGAGGAGATATAGCCTCTGGTGGAAGAACTGGGGAGTCCTGAATCACTGTGTAAGTGGTAAAATTTTCATTTTGGTGCAGATGTGTAGATACCCAGGGATTGAAGTGTGGCTCTGGAGTCCTTGAAGGAATAGAGGGGTGCATCAGTTTTCTGATTAAACAGGTGAGACTCATCGAAAGGAAGGTCCTCACTGATATTCTGCACCCCTCTGGGAAAATCAGATGAATGAAGCCACAATTCCCTTTGCTACTGAGTGTGAGGCAGTATCTGCAGCATTCAGAGCAGACTGAAGCACCATTCTAGCCACCAGCTTGCCCTCCTCCAGGATAGACTGGCAACATGCTCGGCTTTTCAGTTAAGTCTTCCAATTTGCTGTAGTTAAGGAAGTCATACTTGGCCAACAAGACCTGGTAGGTTGAAATTCAGAATTGGAGGCTTACTGAAGAGAAAACCTTGCGCCCCTGAAGGTCTCAGCATTTGTCCTTCTTATCTGTCAGGGTGGAGCACGGATCTTGCTGTCTGGCATGTTTCATTGCTGCTTGCACCACAAGGAAATTGGATGGTGTGTGAGAAAAGAAACAACATACCCATTCCAGAGCCAGAGCTGTTGCTGGAGCAGAGGACTGTCTGAAAACCTGCAGATCCCTCATCTTAAGGGAAGGCGATGTTGAAGGCATGCATGGCTCAGGGATCAGTACTGGTGGATCCATTGGTCTGCGAGATTTTTTGTCATGCTTATGTGCCTTGGAACTTGCCACTTCTCCATGGCTGGAATTTGTGGAAGGTGCATCGTCCTTCTTCAGCTTGGAGGAAGACTTACTGCCATACTTATGCACATGCTTCATTGGCTCAGAGTCCCTAACGGTGATACGGCTGGAGTTGGGTTTGAGCTCCACAGCCAGAGATGCATGCCTGGGTTTCTCAGGCTGATGTTCAGGGGGCATTCTCCGGCCTGGTCTGACTGCGGCCACATGGCCACCTTCATGAAGTGCTTCTTAAAGCAGAGAGGCCAGCCTTCTTGGGTATGGCTTGCGAAGGACTGGCAAATACTGAACCTGGATGAAATGTGGGCTTCTGCCAAGAAATAGAGGCAGTGTTGCTCGTCACTGACAGAGAATAAATGCAGACAAGAGACAAATGCAGATCTTGAATCCTAGCCAGTGGTGTAGCCAGGTGGAGGGAACAGGGGGAGCGATCCCAAAAAGAGGCACCCCCTGCTGCAGTGCTTTTGCTCACCCGGCAGCACTTTTAGATTCTTCTATGTGCTGCAAAATTATTAAGCATAATACCCTTTTAAAGTTAAAAAAAATATTCTATCAATCACCAACTATTTTAGAAACAAAGCCTGTAAAGAAGCCTATTCTCTTCTGAATCCAATTTATTGGCTGGTCCCACAGAGCTTTGAATAAGCTTCTGAAACTACGCTTTCCTAACCATTTAACTTCTTTTCCAAATATAAAGATGAAAATAGGCGACAATTTTTACATTAGGTACAAAGCTGTCAATTAACATTTCCCCTATGGTTACAGTACTTAACTGTGCTATTTATTTATATCTATAAACATATTTATTGGAAAGGAGCACCTATCTCTTGCTCTAGACGCTCCTTGAAAACACTTAAATACACAACCATGAAATGGGCCTAAACCTCACAATCAACCATTGAGTAAGATCTATCAAAATCACCAATAAAAACCCAGAAACAATTAAAAACATATTTAAGATACTTTTAGTCATCAACAAAACACATTGCTATTTTATGCTATAATGGTTTTCAAAGGCATTCACCAATTTTATACATACACTCAGTGAGTATAAACTCTGCCTACATTCTAATCTTGGATTTAGCTCAAATAAAATAGTCATATGGTTGTTAAAAGGAAGCAAAATAGAAGCCTTAACTTAGCTGGAAATCACTTAAAAGCAATAAAAAGGAGAGAAAAAAAAGGGCCTCTCTTTCAATGGACAGAGAAATAAATGATAAATGGACAAGAGACCTAAAGAGGTGGGTGTACAAGGCCCAAAAGTGATTATGTAATATACTTCAAAGGACAATTTGTAAAAATAAAGCATTTGTTATCTTGACAAGTAAACCTAGAACAAAACTATACCATAATATTGTACAAACAGCGACTGTTCACTTGTGACTAGCATGGAAACCTTATCAAAATAAGAACAAAAGAGCACTGTTCTTGTATTGCTTAATGTCCATGAAGGAAGTAAAATGAATTATAATCGGAGAGATCAAAGACATATACGTAGTTTTCAATAGCACTGAGATGAGATTGACAATAAAATCAGGAAACTGGCTTCTGTGTCAGCAGTACTGAGTCACCATTTCTGCAAAACATATACCTATACACCTGGCTGCTTATTCATGATCTCATCCATCTGTATGTTACTGATAAAAATTTTAAAGACTCTTATCTATAAAATCTACTCTTCATTGGGCAAGGTCTGAAAAATCCCAGAGGAAGTGTACACATGAATAGAGATTTTTAATGAATAAAGAAGCGTTTGCTGAAGTTCCTCAGTAGTTCTTTATTTCTATAAAGAAAATTAGTTATCTAGTATAATTATGGTACAATCACAATATAAGTCCTTAGTGATGGAAAACAACTTCTTCAGGCTGCAAATACCTGAATCCATTTGTTATACAAGAACACTATAAAATCTATGACAAACATAGTGGAATAAATTCTGTCCTCATAACCGTGCATATGGGGTGCCATTTGATGTCAGGTAGCTTAACACACATCCTTGGGGGAAGGGGAAGGATTGACATACAACATGAAAAATAGTCTTAATCATATAAATTACTCTGTTATCAATCCATATACAGCAGTGGCTCTCAAACTTTTGTACTGGTGACTCCTTTCACAAAGCAAGCCTCTGAGCATGACCGCCCTTATAAATTAAAAACACTTGTTAATATATTTAACACCACTATAAATGCTAGAGGCAAGCGGGGTTTGAGGTTGAGGTTGACAGCTTGCAGCCCCCCATGTAATAACCTCGTGACCCCCAGTTTGGGAACCCCTGATATATAGTTTCATCTTGGTGATTGCTAGAAGTCCAATGGTTATTAATTTGACTGTTTCAGGATTACATTAGTGAGAAGACAGAAAAGAACTGAATTATTAAACTGCATACTTAGCATGAGAAGTGATTGTTCCATGATTCTCAGTGAAGTGAAAGGCATAACACTGCTGTCTAAGTCATTATGGTATATCACTACCAGGTATATGTCTAAGTCATTATGGTATATCACTACCAGGTCTAGCACACACCTCACAAATATTTCATGTCACTTGTTCAACTCATATGTTCTTTTCTGGAAACTAAGTTTTTTTTGATGACAGTAAACATGACTTCATGCAGAGTCCAGCATAGCAGTTACAATAATATTTAGGGCCAAGTCTCTCTCTTATTGACCATGACCTTTGCTGACATTTTTTATTAGCGTTCTAAGATGATCTGTCATGGAAAAACATTTCATATTATCCAATAAGGCTTGGGGAGAAATCATGCTCCAACGAGTTTAACCATTGACTACAATGGGTCTAGGATTTTGACCCCCTGATCTTTTAGCACATTGGATGACAGAAACTGAAGGACTGAGTTAGGTAGATGATTATTGTCATTTCTCGAAATAAAATTTTGTGTATGCAAGTGAACACTAAGAACACTGTGAAAAACAACAGTGAGCTCTGGACCCAATCATTGGATTAATAATTTCTTTCAACCCTGACCATGCTTTTCAGATGTGCAGATATAGAAACCTCTCCCTCAAGGGCCTCTCACAAAGGGGATGTAATTTATTAATTTTAAAATCATGATTTTATAATTAAGATATATTTTTCTTTTTTCCATTTAATTTTTCCAAATTTGACAGACCCCTCTCCTCTACAAACATCTGAATAAAGATACTGCCTATTTCTTTGTCTTCTGCACTTTGTAATTTCCCTCAACCACCAAAACAATGCTCTACCTTCTGTCTGAAGTAGAATATGAAATCTCTCTAAAACCAGTGTGAACTCAGCTCCATAAATGGACCAACAGAAAATAAGATTGTTGGTATCCTCTCTCAGTGATCAAGTTTGAATCCTTACATACTGTATAAACTCTATTACTATTTGAAAGCAGTATGGTACTCATGTCCATAGTATAAGAGCACCTCAAATTATTAATGAATTAAGCCTCATAAACCCCCTATAAGGTGGCATCACCATTTTATAAATAGGAAAAATATGTTACAAAGAGATTAAGTGTCAGAGTCAAGGTCACACAGGAAGTCTGTGGAAAAACTATGAATAAACTCTTGATGCTTTTGACTAACCATCCCACGCATTACTCACAAAACCATTCTTCTTTTCTAATTTTAAGATAGCTCCCAAATGCAGCCATTCCACAATATCTGCAATGTACTGCTGGAGCACAACTAAAGTAACTTTCTTAAAGTAGTACTGAATCTCTCAACAAGTGGAAAACATCACATATAAAGCTGTTCAAACAAAAATCAATTCCATGTTTTTAAAACATGGGTTGCATTAGTTGTTCTCAATCATACTAGTTTTTAAAAATTAGACGCTGAGGCTAAGTTAAGGAACAATCACTAATTTTCTAATGAGAAGCTTTAGCGCTAATGTCATTGGCGTATTCTATATGTGTATCTGCCAGTGCAATAGAGTGGCAGCAGAACATCATGCTTCCTTCTGAGCATAGAAGATCTACTACTCCAAATATCATTCCTGGATCATCTACAGCTCACTGTATGGACCAAGAACAAGCACCTGCTGCCCTGCAAACACCCATAGCTGACCTGAGTGGCAGACACCTGGTGGCCTCAAGAGATACACAGTCAGCCTGGGAGGCTTGGGGAGGGAGATGAACTTTTAAGTCTTATCTCTTGCATTAACTTCTGATTAGGATCCACCAGCCACAGTCTCCTGCTGGTCCTTTATTGGCTCCTGGGGAAAAAAGGAG
Organism: Chelonoidis abingdonii; assembly: GCF_003597395.2. Taxonomy (NCBI): domain Eukaryota; kingdom Metazoa; phylum Chordata; order Testudines; family Testudinidae; genus Chelonoidis; species Chelonoidis abingdonii. The sequence goes on from NC_133770.1 coordinate 86,722,335, forward strand.
GAAATAACTGCATCTCACCAGTCCTGTTTTCCAACTCCTTCCATCAAGAGAATAGCTGACTGTCTGCCCCAAGCAGAAAACAGAGGCTAAGTGGAGTGGAAGAACTGATGAGACTCTATCCCATTTTTTAATCTTCTCAACAATACTTCTTGTTTTATACATCACTTTTGCAAAGGAGAGACAAAAGGGAATATAGAGGGGAAATCTAATGAAAATCTTATATGTCTGTATACTAAAGAAAGAAGTATGGGGAACAAACAGGAAGAACTAGAAATACTAGTGAATAATCATAATTACAACGTAACTCGCAACACAGACACTTTGAAGGATAATTCACATGGCTGGAATATTGGTGAAGAAGGATATATCTTGTTCAGGAAGAGAGGCAGGGACAAAAAGGAGAAGGTGTTGCCTTGTATATCAAAGATGTATACACTTGCTCTGAGGTTAAGACAGAAGTTGAAGGCTGACCTGTTGAAAATCTCTGGGTAAGAATAAAAGGGGTAAAAAACAAGGATGGTGTCATTGGAGGGGGTCTACTATAGATCATCTAAAAGGAAGAAGAGGTGGATGAGGTGTTTTAAAAACAACTAACAAAATCATCCAAAGCACAGGACTTGGTAGTGATGGGGGACTTCAACTACCCAAACATCTTTCGGGAAATAATGCAGCAGGATACAGATTATCCAACAAATTTTTGGAACACATTGGAGACAACTGGAGGCAAGTCTAGATTTGATTCTGAGAAATAGGGAGGAACTGGTTGGGAATTTGAAGGTGGAAGGCAGCTTGGGTGAAAATGATCACAAAATGATAAGAGTTCAAGTTTCAAAGGAATGGTAGGAGGAAAAATAGCAGAAAAAAAGACAATGGATTTCAAGATGGCAGATTTCAGCTAACCCAGAAAATTGGTAGGTAAAATCTCACGGGAAGCAAATCTCATGGGGGGCGGGGGCGGAAGAGTTCAGGAGAGTAGGCAGTTTTTTAAAGAGACATTATTAGGGCAAAAGAGCAAACTATACCAATGTGCAGGAAAGACAGGAATACGGTAAGAGACCACCCCGGCTTAACTAGTACTGTAGATCTAAAATGACCTGAAACTGAAAAAAGGGTCATACAAAAAGTGGAGGTCAAATTATGAAGGATGAGTATTAAAAAAAAACAAACAACCAAAGGCATGAAAGGACAAAATTAACAAGGCCAAGGTACAAAATGAGGCCAAACTAGCTAGGGACATAAGGGTAACAAGAAAACATTTTACAAATACATTAGAAGCAAGAGGATGACCAAGGACAGGATAGGCCCATTAGACAAAGAGAAGGGAAAGACAGCAACAGAAAACACAGCAATTGCTGATGTGTTAAAAGGAGGTTACTCACCTTGTGCAGTAACTGACATTCTTCAAGATGAGTGTCCCTGTAGGTGCTCCACACCAGGTGTCGATGTGCCCCTGCACCTTTGATCGGAGATTTCTGCAGCAGTACTCGTACTGGCCATGCATGCACAGAGCCTGCCCCCCAACTCTGAGTATACCTCTTAGTGAGGATTCACGGCCGGTTCCCTCAGTTCCTTCTCTATAGTGGAGGCTACACCACCTCCGAAGTAGAGGGGAGGAGGGTGGGTAGTGAAGCACCCACAGGGACACTCCTCAAAGAACGTCAGTTACTGCACAAGGTGAGTAACCTTCTCTTCGAGAGAGAGACATGTCCCTGTGGACGCTCCACTCCAGGTGACTTAGAAGCATTATCTCTCAAGGAGGTAGGGACTTCGGATCTGGTAAGAATGCAATAGATAATACTGCTCTACTTAATCGTGTATCAGAGAGAGGGCCCTGAGTAAGGGCATAGTGTTTAACAAATGTGTGTTTGGGGGACCAAGTGGCTGCTTTACAAATGTCAGTCAATGGCACTTTACGTAAGAAGGCTACAGAGGTAGATACAGCTCTAGTGGAATGTGTTCTGATGGATGTTGGAGGTGTAACATTTTTTATTCGATAGCAGAGTCGTATGCAATCAGAGATCCAGTTTGAAAGTCTCTGGGTAGAGATAGGCATGCCTTTGGAGCGCTCCGCGATGGAGACAAAAAGTCTAGAAGAGTTTCTGAAGGGTTTGGTTCTGCCCAAAGAGAAGGACAAGGCCCTGCGCACATCCAAAGTTTGCATTGTGGCTTGGAAAGAGTTTGCATGTGGTTTCAGGAAGAAAGTTGGTAGATGTATTGGTTCGTTGATGTGCAATGAGGCATGAACTTTTGGAAGGAATTTAGGGTGTAACCTTAGGGTAACCTTGTCCTTGAAAAAGAGCATATATGGTGGATCTGCCATAAGGGCTGCTATCTCTCCTGCTCATCTGGCGGAGGTAATCTGCATTAAAAAGGCTGTTTTCATCGAGAGATGTAATAGGGAGCAGGTGGCTAAGGGTCAAAGGGTTGATGAGTCAGAGAGGACAATACCAGGTGAAGATCCCATGGAGGGGTAGGTGGCTTAATGTCTGGGTATAAGGTTTGGAGACCCTTAAGGAAACGCTTGGTGATGGGATGAGCGAAGACCAACGTATTGTTAATTGTATCATGAAAGGTTGTGATGGCAGCTAAGTGGACTCTTATGGAGCTGAAGGAAAGGCCGGCGAGCTTGATGTCCAATAGGTAGTCGAGTATGCAGGGAAGGGGTGCGGATGTAGGAGACAGTTGTTTAGTTGCACACCATTCTGAGAATCGCTTCCACTTTCGGAGATAGGTGGTACGGGTGGATTGTGTTCTGCTTTGTAGGAGCACCCTTTGAACTTGGTCGGAACAATCTAGTCCATGCTGGCAGAACCATGCAGGTACCAGGCTTTGAGATGAAGCATGGAGAGATTGGGGCGAAGAAGCCAGCCGTGTTGCTGTGATAACAGGTTCGGGATGAGAGGCAGTGAGACTGGCGGTTGAATTGACATTCTGGTGAGGAAAGGGAACCACGGTTGTCTCGGCCATGAAGGTGCAATCAAGATTACCGTGGCAAGGTCCGTTCGTATCTTTATGAGGACCCTGTTGAGAAGTGGTATTGGGGGAAAACGCATAGAGTAAGTCCCGGTGCCATGGGATCATGAATGCGTCTCTGACGGAGCGTTTGCCCAGTCCCGCCCTGGAGCAAAAATTGAGGCATTTCTGTTTTTCGTAGTTGCAAACAGGTCTATGGTTGGGTGACCCCAAGTGCAAAATATGTTGTAAATGATTCCCTCATCTATCTCCCATTCGCGCTCTGAAGGGAAACGTCTGCTTAACTCATCGGCAGTGGTATTCATCACCTCGGGGAGATAAGCAGCTGATATGCAGACGTGGTTCACAAGGCACCAATTTCAGAGTTTTATGGCCTCTGAGCAAACAGAGTGGAATCGAGTCCCTCCTTGCCTGTTTACGTAGAACATGCAGGCAATGTTGTCGGTCATTATGCGAACATGCTGATCTTTGATTAGTGGCAGGAAGTGGCGGCAGGCACTTCGTACAGCTCAAAGTTCTAGAACATTGATGTGCAGAGAGGTCTTGGAGGGAGACCATAGCCCGTGGACTGTTTGGTGAGAGATGTGGGCACCTGAGCCTGTGAGAGATGCGTCGGTAGCCATTATCAGAGTTGGGGAGGTCTGGAGGAAGGGGATTCCAGAGCAGAGGTTGGAGGGGACTGTCCACCATAGGAGAGAGAGTCTTTGACTCAGAAGGGTATGGCCAGAGGTTTGTTTAGTGAGTGCACATTCAGTCTGTAAAGCGTGGCCAGCCACGCTTGGAAGCACCTCATGTAGAGACATGCATTCTGGACCACGAAGGTGCACGTGGCCATGTGCCATAGTAATTGGAGGCAGTCTCGGGCAGTGACCTGAGGGCTGTCGCAAAGTTTCTTAGCCTGTAGTTTTATGGTGGGAGAGAAGCTTGCCCAGTTCTGGAGTCGAGGTCTGCTTGCATAAACTCTAGGTGTTGGATAGGATGTAATGTGGATTTGTTTCTGTTTATTTGAAGGCCCAGAAATTGGAAGCAATCGATGGTGAGTTGTGTGAAGCGGAGGGCTTCGTCAAATGTGGAGGCCTTGAGAAGGCAATCATCAACGTAAGGGAATATTATGACCCCTTTTTTCTTGAGGTAGCCAGTGACTACCGCTAGAAGCTTGGAGAAAACTCGGGGGTAGTGGAAAGGCCAAAGGGTAGAACTCTGTATTGGAAATGCATTGAGCTGAGGGTAAAACGAAGGAAGCGTCTGTAGGCTGGATGGATAGTGATGTGAAAGTAGGCAACTTGTAGGTAGAGGGCTGAAAACCAATCCCTCTGCTCCAGCCTGGAATTATGATGGTAAGAGTAACCATCTTGAACTTCTGCTTTTTGATAAATTTGTTGAGCTGCCTGAGGTCAAGGATCGGTCACCATCCTCTAGTTTTCTTTTCTGTTAAGAAATACTGGGAGTAGAACCCTTTCCCCTTGTGACATTTGGGCACGGGTTCTATAGCCCCCAGTTGAAGGAAATGTTGCACTTCTTGCTAGAGGGGTAGCTTGTGAGAGGGGACTCTGAAGAGGGACAGGAAGGGTGGGTAGGTGGGAGGTAAGGAGAGGAAGGGGATAGAATACCCAGTTGTGATGACCTCTAGAACCCACTTGTCGGTGGTAATGTTCTGCCATTGGTGCAAAAATGGGCGTAGGCAGTGTCCAAAGATAGTTGTAGGCGGTGCATATGCTGAAGTTGAGACGATGTTTTCAAGACCCTTGACCAAAGGTTCAAATCTGCTTATTAGTTGGAGGAAGTTGAGAAGCCCTGGAAGAATTGGGGCGACGCCACTGGTATCTCGATTTCTGGCGTTGGTGTTGCTGCTGTTGTTCCTGAGATCTGTTGAAATGCTGAGTATATCGAGGGTAGCGTGGACGGTGGTAAGGTTGATATCTGTACTGTTGCCTTCTGGTCGTAGGGGTTTGGATTCCTAAGGACTGGAGAGTTGCCCTTGAATCTTTCATTGAGTGAAGCACCTCATTCGTGGTGGAAGCAAAGAGTTTATCACCATCGAAAGGAAGATCCTCTATGGTACTTTGAACCTCACGAGGAAAAGAGGAAGAGGAGAGCCACGAACCTCGGCGCATGACCACTGCAGTAGCGGTGGATCTTACTGCAGTATTGGCTGCATCCAGAGCTGCTTGAAGAGCCGTGCGTGATATGATTTGGCCCTCAGAAACCAAAGCTGTGAACTGTTGTTTCTTTCTATCTGGAATGTGTTCAATAAAGTCCATGAACTTGTTATAGTTTTTGTGGTCATACTTTGCCAGAACAGCAGTATAATTGGCAATTCGAAATTGTAAAGTTGAAGAGGCACACACTTTGTGATCAAGGAGGTCCAAGTGTTTGCTTTCCTTGTTGGCTGGGGTGGAGCAGGAATATTGTTGTTTGTTCCTTTGGTTGGCTGCATCCACTACCAGTGAGTTTGGTACAGAATGTGAGAAAAGGAATTCAAAACCCTTAGAGGGAATGAAGTATTTATGGTCCGCTTGTTTGCAGGTAGGCTGGCTTGTGGCTGGAGCCTGCCAGATAGACTAGCCGGTTCCAGAAGGGCTGCATTGATTGGTAATGCCACCCTGGATGAAGAAGAGGGTTGCAGGATGTCCGTTAACTCATGTTGTTGGTCCGGGACTTCCTTTAAGTTGATTTTAAGCTCGCTGGCAACCTTTTTAAAAAGGCCCTAGAATTTAGAAAAATCATCTGAAGACATTTGAGGGGAGGGAAGTAAGGCTTCTTCAGGTGTTACTTCAGTTGCTACTGGGTCAGGGGCAGGAGTTAATTGATCCTGCAAATGGGACGGTGCTGCCAAATGTGTCATATCATTTGGATGTTCGTCTGGTGGTGCCAAGAAGTGCTGCGCCTCGTTGAAGTGGAGTAGAGGGTGTGCTCCCAAGGAAAAGATGCCCATGGTGCCCAATATTGCCATGGTGGTGGGAAAGGCATAGGTGGTGCCATCCAGGGCTTCCCATACCAGGAAACAGGATCTCGAGGATAGTCTGAGGTAATTTTCCTGTGCCCACTGGTGACAGGGGTCCAAGGGTGGGAGTCTGTATACATCGAAAAATCACCCTGTGTTTCAGGTTCCCCTTCACTGGAGGAAGGCTGTTCGGACCCTGAATCATTCATGGGAGAGAAGCAGTCCTTAAGTAAGGGTGACTGCAGCATAGGTGACACCAGGAGGTCACTTGACTGGGTAAACTGCAGCACTGAGGCAGCTGAAGGTGAAGGCTGAAGCTGATAGAACTGTTCTGAGGGAATCTGGGTCTGTACTGGAGTTCTCAGTCTTGGCTCAGTGCCAGATAGCACTGTCAATGCCGTACCGGAGCCGGTGCTGCCCTATTAATAGCGGGCTGCGGTGCCTCAGGGAGATCCTGGTATGTCGGCACCGACATAATCAAGGCAGGCAACTGAAAGCCTGTAATCTCGGCACTGGAGCTTTGCATTGCTGCTGCAACCACAGGCGGGTTTGGCGCAGTGCCTGAGGAGCCCAGCTCATCGAAAGTGCTCAAGCAGGGGAGCACAGGTAAGGAAATAGTAGATCTGACTGGAAAGGGTTTGTGTCTGAGGGTTTCTTTTGCATTTGACAGAAGGTGCCCTCTTTTTGCCGTTTTCTTCTGCCTTTCTGAAGTGGGAGAGCTGTGGCGGTGAGCGGAGGCAGAGTCCACACCAGGGTCTGAGGCTGACTCTAAGGATTTTTGAAGTAATATGAGTTTAAGTTTTAGCTCCCTGTCTTTTCTCGCTCTGGAGCTTAGTTTAGTGCAGTGAGCACATTTTTGGGGAATGTGGGTCTCCCCCAAGCATTTTATGCACTGCGAGTGTCCATCCGAAAGAGGAACAGGTTTCTTACAGAAGGAGCAGCGCTTAAAGCCTGTAGAGCCAGGCATGTCTGAAGCAGCTGCGGCTGAGAGAATTTTTTTTTTAAATGGCAGAAAAAAAGGGTAAGTAACACTAACTAATAAACAAGAAACTAGCTAACTACAAGTTATTTTAAGATGAGGAAAGAAATTCTTTAATGAGTCTGCTGAGCTCCGTCTCAAGCCGGGGACAGGAGAGAAGGAACTGAGGGAACCAGTCGCGCATGCTCACTAAGAGGTATACTCAGAGCTGGGGGGGCAGGCTCTGTGCATGCGTGGCCGGTACAAATACTGCTGCAGAAATCTCCGATCAAAGGCGCAGGGGCGCACCAACACCAGGAGTGGAGCATCCGCAAGGACATCTCTCAAAGAAGAACTGCCTTTTTTGTTTCAGTTTTCACCAAAAAGGTAGGCAGCGATCAGATGACTATCATAGTGAACATCAGTGTAAATGGGGTAGGATCTGAGGCTAAAATAAGTCCAGAACAAGTTAAGAATGACTTAGACAAGTCAGATGTCTTCAAGCTGGCAAGGCCTGACCAGATACATCCTAGAATACTTAAGGAACTGGCTGAATGGATCTCTGAGCCATTAGTGATGATCTTTGAGAACTCATGGAGGATGGGATTGATCTCAGAGGATTGTAAAAAGGCAAATATATTGCCTAAACTGCCTATCTATAAAAAGGGGAATAAGGACAACTGAGGGAATTATAGACCAGCCAGGTTATCTTCAGTGCTCAGAAAGATAATGGAGCAAATAATCAAATGGTCAATTTGTAAGAACGTAGACAAAAATAAGGTGTTAACTAACAGTCAATTTGGATTTGTCAAGAACAAATCATGTCAAACCAACCTAATATTCTTTTTGGACAGGGTAACAAGCTTTGTGGATGGAGGAAAGTAGTTGCGATATATCTTGACTTTCGTAAGACTTTTGATACTGTCTCATATGACGGTCTCATAAGCAACTAGAGAAATAAAGCCTACAGAAATGAACGTACTATAAAGCAGGTGCACAACTGGTTGGAAAAGTGTACTCAAAGAGTAGTTATCAATGGGTCACAGTCAAGCTGGAAGAGTATATTGAACGGGGTTCTGCAGGGATCTGTCCTGGGTCCGTTTTTATTCAGTATCTTCACAAATTATTTGGATAATTGCATAGAAAATACATTTACAAAGTCTGTGGATGACATAAAAATGGGAAGGGTTAAAAGCGCTTTGGAGGGCAGGATTAGAATTCAAAATGATCTTGACATGATCTAAAATATGTAAGACAAAATTCGATAAGGACAAATGCAAAGTTTTACAACTTAGGAAGGAATAATCAACTCCAAAAATACAAAATAGGAAATGACTGTTTAGAAAGGAGCCCTGCAGAAAAGGATCTCAGGGTTATAGTGGATCACAAACTAAATAAGAATCAACAATGTAACACTGTTGCCCAAAACAAAAAAAAAGTGAACATCATTCTGGGATACATTAGCTGGAGTGTTGTAAGCACAAAGTGACCAGATGTCCCCTTTTTAAAGGGACAGTCCTTTTTTGGGATTTCTTCTTATATAGGCACCTATTATCCCCCTACCCTGTGTCCCGTTTTTTCACAGTTGCTATGTGGTTACCCTATGTAAGTAAGACACAAGAAGTAATTCTTCTTGTTCACTGAGCACTGATAAGGCCTAAAATGGAGAACAAGAACGAGTTAGACAACCATCTATCGAGGATGATCTAAATAATACTTAATCCTGCCTCAGTGCAGGGGACTAGACCAGATGACCTATCGAGGTCCCCTTCCAGTCCTACATTTCTGTGATTCAATGAGGCTTAACCAAAAAAAAGACATGACATCTGACACCAAATGTGAACACGATGCTTCCTCAATCTGCTTCAAACACAAGTTGTGGCAACTCTGAACTTACCCATTTCCTGTAGTTTGGTACTGTTTACAAAAGGAATGCAAAATGAACCAAAATCCAGCCCCAGCCTTCTTCCCGAACTTGGCTACTTGCAGAGTTCTGCTCTGAAGTCTTACTTACATGAGAAAGTGTTTTTTGGTATAACCCAAAGTGTGAATTTAAAACAATATAGTTATACTGGTATAATTAGAGCCCTGCGCAGATACAAAATTGGTATTCGCATCTGATCCGCAAACATGGTCCAGAGATGCGTATATCTGCAGGTTTGCATGACTCTAGGTATAACTGTTTGTGTGGACACTTATCCTGGTACAAGAGTTGCTTCTTTTCGGGTTTGGCTTATGCTGTTTGGGATGGGGTTTAAGCTAACCAAATAAAGCCACTCATCTATACTGTAATAAGACTCTTCATATGATGGGGAATACCAGTATATCTATATTGATATAATGGGTACAACTTTCCCATGCATATAAGCCCACATAACTCACATCTTAAACTCTTCAAACGCTCCTACCTCCTTTATATCCAGACAGGGTAATAAACCACCATAACAAATGTGAGCAAAACATATTTAACATATTTCAGGAGGATCATCACATGCCAAAAGGATAACATTTTCAGGCAATTCTACAGGCACTTCATAGTCAATTAAAAGACGTGATCAATGAGTAGTCCTTGTTAAGACGAGCATCAATGATTAAGTCAGATAAGGAAATGAAAGTGCTATAGTTACTCACTCACCTTAATGGCTTTACCTATTATATTTTAAATACTGTTATTTATAAACTGAAGTTGCTGGCTAAAATTAGTGAGATTTTTAAAGACCTAGGGATCTACAAAGGGATCTGCAAGCATATACAAGCCTATATTCCCATATGGAGTCCCACTGACTTCAAAAGGGTTCTTCTCAAGGATCTCTTTGAAGGATCAGGATCCAAAACTGGTCTTGTAACCTGACTCTCCCATTTTAAAAAGTGAAGTGATTGAATATAATCATACTTTGTAGAATCTGAAACAAAATCTTTTGAAGTCTTTCTGCTGTATGTGTTCCATTAATTTTAGGATTAAACTATGCTTAAATCTTCCAAGGATTTAATTAGTTTAATATTTTAATATGTAACCGAAGAATAACTCCACCAAAACAAATATGAACATTTAAAAGCTCAAACTCAGAGACAGAATTATAAATTAAAACTAAAAGGTATACATGTGACTACAAATAGAAATGTGTTCAACAATTGCTTTAATTCATGAATTTCTCATCTGCTTTCTAATGATTGTTTTTGAGAAATTCTACAAAATTAAGAAGAATTCTTGATGAAAATCTGGAGTTATACATAGTTGATAGATTAAAAATCTAGACTAAAACACCTATCTAAACAATATTCAGAGATAGCTTTAATAATTTGGATATCAAAAGTAAACTACAAATAGACAAGCTCTGAAATATATCAACTAATTTTGAGATTCTCTTAGTACATGTTGAGAATAGTATGCAAAATAATTTTAGCTAAATTAAGACAAAATGAGATTACCCAGTTTAGACATTATGCTATAGTTGCCTGTACTAGACTACACTGTATTTGTAAATGACGATTTGGCCAGTTAACTTTTTCAGTCTCAATACAAAGACATTTTCATTATAAGAACATGCATAAAGTTCAACTACACCACCATACATTTTACATGAGCACTGATATATAAAATATAAAACTGTATCGAAACTGTTTTACAGCACAAGTTGAAGTCTGTGAGGTTAGCAGTGTTAAAACTTGTACTTCAGTTTCTAATAGGGTAACTACACAATTGATTGACTGGCTTTAAAAAGAGAATAGCACTGAACTCCTAATCACCAGCATCATTAGTTTTAGTATTGAAATTTACCTACAGAAAAATCCAAATTCTCCAGATTTTATAGAATTAATGTTATATGCAATGATTTGGATTCATATAGCCTAAAATGAAGGCCACATAACGCATTTGTGACCTGTGCAGTTTTTATTAACCATCTTTTATTCTGATTGATTTTTCTCCCCCAATGGATGTAATAAAAGCTACTCAAGAAAGGAAGTTGGACTAGAAAACATACACGATGACTCGATAGTTACCTTAGCAAAATGTTGGCAGTAGTTCTAAAATGGAAATGTTAATATACATTTTAGATATGTGGAGGTAAAACATTTCCAATACCACTATTTATGCCTTCTAACAGTATTCTGCTAATGTGTACAAAATATACTTTATTCACATAACATACTGATATTGAATTTCAGATAGGAGGTCACATTCATTAGTTTCATATGGTATAAAGGTAAGATAGTAGGGGCATGGAAGGGTAAGGATTTAGCAGAAAATGATATCAACAGGAGGGTGTAAGATGGTAAGATAATGCCATGGGAGATGTGCTTTATCTTACTCCCTCTATTTGGTTTCTTTTCCCATTACAAGCCTGTCTATCCCCCCTCAGAATTTAAGATATACCAACTTAAATACTCATTAACTTTACATCACTATTTACATCCCTATTGAAGTTTAAAATCTTCCTGCTCACATACATTTGTGCATTTACGATTTAAGGGTTTTTAAAAAAACAAACCATACCAATTATTTATTGTAGTTTTCTATATATTTTATTAATGGAACAAAATCCTGCATTTTTCTGGGTACACTATTATCATAATGCTCATCAATATCTCTTTGTGTACAATATTTTTTCTGTTATACAATTGAGACGGTTTCTTCTGTAACCATTTTTCTTTTAAATTTTTTGGGGGAGATTTTAGCACTCCTAAAAGACACTGGATGAGAACCTCTTGAAACTATAGTTATCTAAATCTCCATAACACAGGAATAGCAAGGGCTGCTGCAGTGCAAGCTTCCCCCCAGAAAAGCCTAATGAATGTTCTTCAATTCTAACTTGGAAAAGAAACTGTTGCTTACTGTAATTATGGTTCTTCAAGATGTGATGAGGATGTGTATTCCACTTAAATATGTGCACACCCACCTACCTGGAGCTGGAGAATTTTGCCTAGTAATACTCAGAAGAGAGCGCTCATGCCTCGTGCTCATAGCTCCCCGCCCTTGGCTATCTGAGGCAGTGCCTCCTCGACCCCCCAAGTTCCTTCACATTGAATGCCGAAAGACTAGATTCCAGTGCAGCGGGGACAGAGGGTGGGTCGTGGAATAGGTCCAATATTGACATGTCACTGAGGAACGTTATTGATGTAGCTTGAACTCTCGCAGAATGAGGTTGCACCCACTGAGGAGACATAGTTGAAGTTATTTCATATGCAGTCTTAATACAGGATGTTTAGAGATCATCTGTGAAGAGACAGCTTGTGACGACTGGGATGATTGTGATTCTGCGTGAGGAAGGGTTATGGGAAGCTGAATCCACAACACAAGAAGGTCAGAGAACCAATATGGACTTGCACAGGCTGGGGCAATGAGGATGAGCTTGGCCTGAACCACTTTCAGCTTGAAAATGACCTGTGGAATGATCAGGATCAGAGGAAAAGTGTGCAGAAGAGCCAGCTGCCTGCTGAGATGGAAGGGAGCCCAGACTGATACCCTCTAGAGAGAAGAACAGAAGGCATTTTCTGTTTTCTCTTGTAGCAAACAGGTTGAATGTCAGAATGTTCCAAGCTGCAAAGATGACCTGCAGGGCACTTGTCTTAAGGGACCACTCATGACTCAAGGAATAATTTCTGCTGATGTCCATGAGATGATTCAGTTTGCTGGGAAATTGATTGGCTCTTGGAGTCATACGTTCCTCAATGCCGAACTGACACAACCTGACTGCCTTTTGGCAGAGCACCCTGGAGTGTGCTCCCCTTTTCCTGTCACATAATAAATCATGGTGGTATTATTCATAAGTGTGCAAAACACTGAGCCCAAATATGATTCAGGAAAGTGTGACAGGCATTGTTGATGGCCCAAAGTTCCAGCTCATTGATCTTCACTGAGGCCTTCTGCACTGACAACAGACCTTGAACTTTCAGCAACCCCAGATGTGTTCCCCAGCCCATCAGGGAGGCATTGCTGACAACAGACCTGATTGGTAGGAGCTGGACAAATTGAATGCCCTGGGATATAATTTCCAGAAGCATCCACCACTGCAGGGAATCCAGGATCAGTTGGAGGTAGATGGACTAATCTGTCCAAGGTGTAGAGAGTCAAATGGTAAACTATCCTGAGCCACATTCGAAAAGGTCAAAGATGCAACCCTGTGAGCAAGACCCACCTGTGTGCAAGGAAACGTGTGGCCCAAGAGTATCAGGCACATCTGAACTGTAGTGGAAGGCTGAAACTGCAGACCGAGGTGAATCACCTGAAAATGGTCAGACAGTAAAAACACTCGAACTGACACAGTCTATTAGGGCCCCAATGAACTATTTTCTGAACAGGAATCAAAGCTGACTTCCCAGTGTTTAGGATGAGACCCAGTTGAGTAAGTGCAGCATAGTCTATATGAGAAAGAACTTGCCCTCTGGATTTGCCCGTCAGCAGCCAGTTGTTTAGATACAGGAAGATATGGGTTCCCTTCTTTCTGAAGTACACTGTCACCATAAACATACACCATGGAACTATTTCCACCGCTCCCAATGTTAGCGAAGAACTGACCAGCTCGATGAGCAGTGTCTTGTGAGAAGGATCCCTGAAGAGGGATGGGGAAGGAGGTGGAAAAGGGGCGTGGAGAGGAACTGGATTGCACAGACCAATCTGACAGTGTCTAGGACCCAGCTGTCAGAGGTAATTGAGTGCCAAGCACTGTAAATATGGGCCAGCCAGCCCCCAAAGAGACGGGGATGAAGAGGGCGGAGTAACTACTGGACCAGTGCTCTTGAACAATCTACAAACAGAACGATGCTCTTTAAGGTGGGTCTTCCCAAGACAAAGCAAGCACAGCATATGGAGATTGCCCCTCCACACAAAGGACAGAGTTTATACCCCAGTGAAGGCATCACCAGGGAACACCATCTACTAACGACTAACACTAAGGGCAAGACTATACTACAAAATTAAGTCGACCTTAAGTTACATCAACTTATTGCCACTGCAGTAATTAAACTGATTTTGCATGCCCACACTATGATCCCTGTGTCAGTGGTGCATGTCCTCACTAAAAGTCCTTGAATCGATGTAACTGTCAGTGTGCAGCACTGTGGGACAGCTTCTGAAGGGCAGCAGTCAATGTAAGCAATGCAGTGTCTACATTGACACTGCATCGACCTAACTACTTAACTTAAATGCTACACCTCTCGTGGAAGTAGAGTTATTAAACCAGTGAAGTGGATGAGTTACATTGGTGGGAGCTGCATTTTAGCATAGATATTTACAGCGTTAGATTGATGTAAGGCAACTTACATTGATCTAACTGTAATGTAACTAACTAGCTATATATAATAAGCTAGGCTAAGTCTAAGGCCTGGTCATAGGGCTTAAGTTGATGCAGTTAGGTCAGTGCAGACACTGTGTTGCTTACATTAATTGTTGCTGCCTTTCAGAAACCATCCTACAATCTCCCCCACATACTAGCAATTAAATCAGTGCAAATGCTCCGGGTGAGGATCTGCACAGCCAACACAAGGAGCATAGCGTGGCTATGTAAAACCGCTTCAATTACTGCAGTGGCTGTACGTCAACATAACTTAGGTTGACTTCATTTTGTAGTGTAGACTTGCCCTAAATGTGAGGTTGTGAGACTACAACCACACAGAGCTCCAACTCCAGCCACAGGCGGTGAGAAGGAACTGTATGTGGGGGAGGGGCGGGGGGAGGGCTGGGCAGGGCTGCCTCATATAACGAGGGGTGGAGCCACAGCCACGAGATGCAAGCACCGCCCATTTATGGGTATTGCTAGGCAAAAGCCTCTAGTTCTGGCACACACACCCCTGAGTGTCATACACATCTGCAACTGCTCGAAGAAGACCCATGTTTATAATTTGTTCTGGCTAACACTTCATAAGAGATAGTGCAGAAACAACCTAATATTTATTCCATTCTCAATACTTCTTTTGGAAAAGTACCTATACTCAGACTCCTCTGGAAGAACCCTAGGCTCTTCTTCCAGCAAATGCATCTCCAACCTTGTCTTTCTCCTTGGACACTCAATTCTTCAGATCCTGGTTTTCTTACTAAAGTTACTTATTGTTGTAAAATATTTTCATTTTATTAAAAAACACCACCTTATTTCTGTTTTTTGTCCGTTTCCCTAAAGTATTCAGAGAAGGCGTTTGCAATTCTGGAATGTATGCACACATTCTTCTATGTTTAATATTTATCGAAGAAAAAAAATCAGAAAATTTATAACCCACAGATTTTGTTTTCTATTAAGTTTAATCAAAACCAATAATCAAATACAGCAGCCTTCTGAAAATACATCCATTCTATATATTTTCTCTGATTATTTTTGACAATACTCAAGTTCAGTGAAGTGGCATGGTGCCTGAATTTTTTTTAGTCATCAAAACTTTAGGTATAAAATTTATGGAGGACTGCATTGCTCAGGTGATTGGTAATGGGAGCTTGCCCTGTCGAGGCCTCCAGTACAAATCTAACCCTAGGGTTAGTAGGGAATGAAAGTTTCAGTGTGACAGCTGCTTAGCCTGTGTGAAAGGAATTGGAAGTCTATCCAAGCTGAGTGGATGTACGCTCATGACAACACAGTTATGCTCACAAGTATTGTCAATTTAGTGCAAATTGCCACCTTTTATGGCAGTTTCAGCACAGAGGCCAAGGACTGAGTGAACATACAGAATTAACTATCCTCACGCCCACAAAAGTTGTCCAGTGCCCAAAGACTCTCTCTGCTTACTGCACCCAAATGGTGAAGGTAAAGGAAGGAGAGGCTCCAACCACAGAGGAGCAGTTGCCAACCTGGTAGGCCTTGCAAAAGTGCTCTGGCAAGGGCTGCACCAAAGCATTCCTAGCCCCCATCTTAGTGTGAAGACAGGTCCATGCTGGCCCCCCACTAATTCTCTGGAGGCTGAGAAGTCAGTACACACCAAGGCCATAGAAGAGGCAGCTGGCTACAGAAGAGCCATGACAACATCACCTCAAACATGGGGAAGACTGGTGCCACAGTCCAGGCAGTTTTCCCCCTGCCATCCTATTTTGGGAATAAACCATTCCTACAGAGCAGAAAATTCCATATCCTGATGGATGGACATAGAGAAGGAGTGGAAAGTTTGGGGCAAGCTACTCCTGAGAATGGGCAATCTTGGGAATACTATAGGAAAAATTATTAATAATTATTATTGGAGCCAAAATTCTAGCAGCTGAGCAGTCCATTCATCCGTGTGGACAAACCCATTAGTCCCAGACACAGGGAGATACAAGCAGAAGTAAATGGCGTAGTAAAGTACCAAACACTGATTTGCTAAGTCAAACTTTTGTAGTACAATGTATTTCAAACTCTGCAAAGCAAAGTTGCAGATTCTGACTCTGGAACTTTATTGATTTAGCAAAAAAGTCAACACTCAAACCACACAACAGGAAAAAAGGTCTTGTGCTGAAAACTGGGACACTGCTCAGGGTGCAAACAAACTCTCTCTCTTCTTTTGTTCTTCACATCAAAGTTACAGTTTCCTAGAGTAACATGGTTTAGGCTTGGAATGAGGAGACTGGGTTTCTATTTCCAATTATCTCACTGGCTCTCTATGTCACACTATACAAGTCAGTTAACAACTCTAGATGTCAATTTACCCATCTGTAAAATGGGTAAAATAATATCTACCTTTCAGGAAATGGTGAGACCTACTGAATGTTTATATAGAATTTTGAGATCTTTAGATGAAAGGCAATATGTAAATTATTATTGTTATGCTCTTATCTGTTGCCAAACAACTAAGAATCAATTATCCAACCTCATCTCCTTTCCCACTCAGACTGACCTGTCCTGTGTGTCTTCACGCGCACACAACAAAACAAAACAGTTTAAAAGTCTTAGAATCTTTCTTGCTCTTCCATAACTGACAGGTAATTTTCCAAGGTCAGCTAGGGAGAACTGTTTATTACAAGCATAAGTTTCTTCCTTTCACATCAAAAAGAGGTCAGAGAGAACAATAGCTATCATAAATTGCTCCCTCAGTCTGTCCTCCCAGCTAAATAAAGATCAAGTTTACTACAATTGCATGCAAGTCTCAAAATCTTCTCTGGTTGACTAGATTTGGTCTGATAGGGAAGTAAATGCTCCACTTTAAAAGTCTAGGGAATTTCTGAGCCTAGTCCACTGGAAGAGGGGGAAGGAGGATTGCCATATATGGGTATAACTCAAGTAACTCTTAATACCAAATGGCAAGGGAGTGCAGAGGGATTACAGGGATCTCTTGGGTCTGCAAAGAATGTCATGTGAAGTCTCAAATGAAAGCCAGTGTCACACTGGTCATCTATATTATTGTGGAATCTCTCTCTCTCTCATACACACAAAATATGTTTTTAAAGCCTGTATCAAGGAACTGGTCACCAGCAAGGAGGATGAGGGCAGGGGAGATAGATCTCTATCCGGGGGTATACATCAAAGTTTTGCTCCACTATGGAAGGCTAAGATGACATCCTGGCAACTTTCACTGGAGATGTAAAACGACAGCGATTTTGCTTCCTGAAAAAAGGGCCTCAACCATCCCTGGTTGAAAGTGCTTAGAAAGTATTTTATGATTTCATTTTATATTAACTGTTCACTTCCAATATCCTTATTCAAGAAATAGTGAGTCTATTCTTTAACAATAAATATTTTTACTGTGAAAACATGAATAAGTTTAAGTGCTGTGATGTTAAGCATAACAATGGTCCTGAGTTAAGTCTTACAAGCTGACGTTTACAGTTCCTTTCGGAACAGCAGTCCTGGTAATTCTGTGAATGTTCAGGGAATAAGGGGCTGGACACCACAGGGGATACCCAGAGAATTTGGGTATTAGCATGTGCCTGTCACATCTGAACAGACACAGCAAGGCCTGCAGAGGCCTGGAAGATCGTGCTTATGCTGCCAGAAGCTGTTTTCAGGGAGCTGATCTACAGCAGGCACAGACAAGACTGATTCACACTAAGGGCAGGTAGTGGTGAGGTGCCTCACAACCATGGGTACCTTCAGAGAGTGTTCCAATGGAAACTCGGGCAACTACAAAACCTCTCTTAGGAAAACAGCATGCTGAAAAAGGAAAATTTTCCCCTTAATTTCCACACCCAAGCAGTGTAAGATATCTATGACATTTTCACGGGCCAACAGCCATACAGACAATTTTCAGCTAGTTAAGGTTCTCTTTATTTTCTAGAAACTATTTTGAGACCATATTTGATCAACTTGTGAAATGAAAACTAAATTACTGACTGACTCCAATTTCTCCCATTTCTACACAATGGACCTCAGATATCAAAGGTTACTGTTTCAAATAAAGGTTATCTTTTGAAACAAAAGAATCAAAAATCTTTTCTCCTAAATCTGAAACAGATTTCTACAATTAACTCTACTGAGATTGTAGCTAGGGATCTTTTATATACCGTATGTCCTTCTAAAAATGTATTTTGTTGGCAATCAGCAAAATGCCAGAGTTTTGAGAGTTAAACTTCAAGTGTCAGTCTGTTGTGCGCCTTCCTATGAAACATCTGATTCATGTATTTTACCGTGACTTTCTTCAGTTACTATTTATCAGTAGGACTTACACCAGGTCAGTACTAACCATGTTGTGTAATCTTTGTTTTTATTGTTTATATCTGCCACAAGAACTGCTCCTCAAAGATTTATATATATATGAATGTATATAAAACATCACGACAGCAATATTCTGAATGCTACTGGAAAAATCTGTCTTCAATGAACAGTTTTTGGGTTTTTTTTTTTTTTTAAATAAAGAAGAGTTTATCTGGGTTATTTCGTATTAAAGTGATTTATAATAATAGGCAGTGAAATAAATCACAGCAATGAAAAAGAGAAGATGAAAATACTTAAACCTAAGCAGGAGAAAATCAAAGCTGATTCAGAACCACATTAATGAACAACTTCTACCTTGAGTAAGATTAAATTTCAAGGAAGTTACCATAATAGTTCAGTGGATTGAGCATTGGCCTGCTAAACCCAGGGTTGTGAGCTCAATCCTTGAGGGGGCCACTTAGGGATCTGGGGTAAAATCAGTACTTGGTCCTGCCAGTGAAGGCAGGGAGCTGGACTCGATGACCTTTTGGGGTCCCTTCCAGTTCTATGAGATAGGTATATCTCTAATTATTATTATAATAAAGAAGTATGCAATAGGCTTGATCTCCATAAATCACACATATTTTTGTATTCATCAAAAGCACACTAACACAACATAACATTTCCCTAGTATGAGTTTGTGAATATAACACAAGTAAAAGGGGAATGAGAGAGAGCTGGGAATGATCAATGATATACTGATATGGTATCAATATTTTAACAAGCAGTTCCAAATTCACTCTCTTTAGCCTGTGAGGAACCTTACATTTATGACTGCACAGTGTGTGTATGTAGGGAGGGAAGGAAAATGTGGAGTCTGCCTATGTTTTCTTTGGAAATGTTTTGAAGCTACCTTTCACTGGTACAATCTGAGCCATCTTAAAAGGCCAACCATTTGTTCTTAGGAGCATTATTACAAACCTGATCTAGCAGAGACGTTCTATTAGTATTGAAGAGGGGACTGAATTGTATTAGAAACAAGGAAATCAACACAACATTCCCCTCTCAGATGGGCGTGCAGAAGTTTAAGGAGGTGCTGCTGGAAGCCATCGCCATTGCACCAGTGAAGCTGGTGACAATTAAGTGAAGAATACCAATCTTTAAGTATATTAGCCTCTGAGCATGGGATTAACAAGTGAAATTTCTTCCATTATTGGGATAATTGCCGCTTCCTCTGAAGAGTCTGGTAGTGACCACTTGCCTGACCACTACTGTGATCTCATTAATAGTCACAGTTCCTGTGTTCCTCTTAGCCCCTGTGTAGTTTCCAATTGCACCACTGGAAGAACTACAGCAGATGAATTGTCACTTACATAAAATTTCAGACAAGAGAAAAATGGACCTTTGAACAATTTCTGCAACATATAAGATGTAAACATACTTATCATATGAAATACACAAGCCTTTTCATCTCTTTTTATATTGTACTCTTTTTTTTTTTTTTTAACTGTGTTTGATTTCCCGCATATCCATCTTGCAATACCTCAAGCAGTAACACAATACCCAGCTGCAAGTGCATGTCTGTGGATTGTTTTAGAAATAGTCCTTCTATACGCCAGTAACATGAGCTATCTACAAGTGTTTTATGATCTTTTATACAAGAAAAACTATATTTGGGGGATGCAAATTAATATTCTCAATTTAACCTGTGATTACCCAAAATATGCTCCTGGACTTTTAGTACCAAAAGAAGAGGAGCTAAAGGCAGGTATCTGGAGTTGTCAGGAATAGCATTATCAGCATAAACATAGTATGTGAAGGCAGTTTTCTGAAACTATACAATGAAACCAAACTGATGCTGTCTAGTAGTAATGGAGATTATTTCTTTGCTGATGGATAACAAGTATGCAATAAGTACTCATTAAAACTCAAAGCTGACTAGGATCTGAAGAAGGGAATTCCTTTGCTCATGAAAGGAAATCTTTGCTATGGTAAATAACTGATGACATTACATATATAAGTCTGTATGTTAAGTATATGCTAGAGTTTTCTACGCTGCTAGATATCATGAAGCTGAACAACCTGAGGAGACTCATACAACTCATATATATAAAGGCATGCGTATATAAGTGACCCATTTATGAACAGAATTTAACCATTTTTTAATTGCAGTCATTGTATGCTACACAAATTTGCTTAAAGCTGTTTAAAATTAAATATAAAATGTGTTCTTACCAAAATAACTTGGAAGAATACTGGAACAAGATTACTTTCTTCAACAAGGCTGTAAAAAATAATTAAAACACATTTTTATGTATATTAATGATCTGTTACTTAAGACAATGAACTTACACAGGGAGCAGTGCAGCACAAGTCTTTGATGCTAAAATCTGTGACCTAGAACCTCATTCTTTGACTAACTTTTCATAAAGATGAATTCCACTCCAGTTATTAAAAATAGAAACAGCAATGTAATTCTTCAGTGGAAATTACTCCTTGGTCTGGCCTTACTGATGTGAGGCAAATGAGTGGAACAATAAGAAAATTAATATTTGTAAAATGGCAGAAATTAATTAAAACTCAGAAACACATTATCAAACAGGCAATGTAGATGGTAAAATAATTCGAACTAATAGACCACAAAGCATACAGTGAATTTATAAGCACACAGTGAATTTTGTATGTATGCCCAATTAACTATCTTCTCTACTCTAAAATAATAATGTCCAATGAATTTGCAGCATTTTTTTTTTTAAAAGTGTTGGAAACTGATCAGCCAGCATATTCTAAATATTTTCTCCATAAAAATGAGATACAGATCGTATATTAGAAGAGGGGAATATTCAGAAAAAGGACAACAGCAACAACAATTAAAATGTATACAGCATTTTTCATCCTACAACTGCAAAGTGTTTATGTGTATTAATAAATTAACCTTCACAACATCCTTGTGAAATAACCATGGGTTCAATTTGCTTCCTTTTAAGTTAACTCTCATTGATTTGAGTGGCAACACGAACTGGTCCCTTATTTCCAAATGGCTAAAATCTGATTTGCTTTAAAAGTGTTCTACTCTGTTTTAATAATTTAATCTTAATAGCTTACCTCATACAAAAATCAAACTAAGTTAAAAGAATGTTAAGACCACACAGTCAAACACTAAGAAGTTAAAAAATGCCAATATTAAGATTGCTTTTACCAACCTTAATTTGACCCCCTTGTATCTCTACACCATGTGATCAAACAGTTAAAACTATATCATACTATTTTTTCCACAGGGTCCCTGCCTCATTCAGTGCACAGGATGGATAGTGCTCACTGGTTGGGAAGCTATTCGCTATTTAATTTTATCCACATCACTCAGTGTGCTACACCATGGCTTAGTTACCACACACCATCCAAACCAAGCCACTGAATAAAGAATTATTCATTTTCTCATGGGCTTTCACTTGGGTGCTTTCATCATTTATGTTTGTGAAGCACTAAGAGACAATGTCTATCTTCCCAACATCCCCATGAGATTAGGTGGTGTTGTTATCCCCATTGTACAGATGAGGAGCTGAAGCACTGAGAGATCAAGGCCAAAACTGTCCAAAGCGTCCACTAATTTTGGTTGCCGAACTGGAGATGCCTAAAATCTACTTTTTCAGAGTATTTGGTATAGTAATATGCAGACAAGCCACTAACAAGGGGTGAGACACAGACTTTGCTAGAGGATTTCATAGCTACTATTTGCTAGACCATAGAGTAATGATGACACACTGAAATCCTGAGGTCAATTCTAGATTTTGGAATGGAATTTACTCTATTAGTGTAAACTTTTCAGTCCTTGTCCTCCACCAACCTAACCCTTTTTAACCAGTACTCATGTTCCACCAGCCTGTCCTTTTCAGTCCCTGCTCCCCCACAATCTGACTCTGTCCCTTTCAACATCTACCCATACCCAACCTGCTCTACCCAGCTCCGCACCTTTACGTTTCAGGGAGGCTGCTCTTCCTTCTCTTCTATGCTATCTAGATGCCAGCAGGGGGAACACAGATCATAGGAGATACCAGTTCTTATGCCCAGTAGCACAATAGCAGGAAGAAACAGCAATTATCCAAAGTTCAGCTCGGCTCCTGCAGCCCTTGGACTGAGCAAGCTCTGTGCAGATGGCATTTTCTGCAAATTTATCTGCCAGCCTCTAGCAGACCTCTACTGAGCAAGTGCAAACTGCAATTTTCAAAGCAATATAACTTGGCCAAATGTGAGTGGATTTTCATGGGCCGAATAGAATACACCAGTTACTCTACCAAATTTTAAGTCCCTACTTTAAAGCAAGGTAGTGTTAGACCTTCTCAGTGAAATGGGTGTAAGAACATGGGAAATACACTGTTTTTTTCCAGACTCATCTTCAAAAACAGTGGAACCATTTTGCTGAAACTTTCACTCAAACAATACAGTCTGAGGCAGACAGACAGCATAGAAAGGAAACAGACAACCTTTACTATAGGTTTTGCTGTCAGTTAATACCCATAATTAACAAAGAAACAATTTATTAAAAGAAAATAACCCACCCTCTAGTTTTTGCGTAGCAAAGAAAAAATCAGGACTTGAAACAGAACCATGTTAACATGTGCTCTATTAGAAACAGAGGGAAACAACATTTGCTAAGTAGGAAAGAGAAATAACAGTAAAGAAAATTTTCTTTTTCATGTGCCCAGAGAATACCACTAAAAAAGTACTGTGTTAGTTGTTTTTATGGCGCTGTTTAGTACAAAATGATTCTGTTATTTAAAAAAATAAACTCAGGGAATTTATTGCTTGCGAATGGTGCTACACCAGTGGTTCTCAACCTATTTACCACTGTGGGATGCATATGTGACCCACAATGTGGTATGTGGGCCGCATCCAATACTACCTTTCTGGCCCTGAGAATGTCACATGGGCCGCAGTTCTGTGCTGACTGGTCCACAAGCGGCCCGTGGGCCACAGGTTGAGAACCACTATGCTAGACTGATGATGTGAGAAAAAACATACCACCTTTTATTCACAAACCTGCTGTGGAGAGAGGGGTAAGAGTACCATTTGCTCACTGTAAGAGGTTACTTACTTGTGACTGGAGGTTCTTCAAGATGTGCAGTCCCTATCTGTATTCCTTTGATTCATGGTTTTGTCCCAGGTGATAAACGGCGGGGTGGACCAATGGCGTCTCCAGTTCTTTCTCCACCATGAATCAACAGATCCACAGCAGAGGGGAAGGAGGCTGGGAAATAGAATACAGATAGGGACCACACATCTTGAAGACTCTCCAGTTACAAGTAAGTAACCTCTTTTTCTTTGAGTGATGGTCTCTTTTGTATACCACTGAGGGTGACTAACAAGCAATACTTCCGTGGGAGGAGGGTGAGAGGATGAAGATAGAAGGGTTAATGGACCTGCACCAAAGGAGGCATCCGCTGCCAAGTCCTGCACCAAGGCATAATGCATAGCAAAGGTGTGCCTCATGCCACTCTATTTATATCCCAGAGTGGTGTGTTGTAGAGGGAGACCAGGATTGAAACCTGGGCTCTTGTGGAATGAGCCTGAACCCCAATGGGTGGCAGCATGCCAGATACTTGGTAGCAGAGTGCAATGTACCCTGAAATCCACTTGGAGATTCTCTTTGTTGAGACTGCCTTTCACTCCGTCAGCTATTGCAACAAACAGTCTGGGGGATTTTCTGATTGGCCTTTTCCTCTGCATGTAACGTATACCGAGGGAGTGGAGTAGTCATTCCTCTTCTGAGGCATGTGGCTTCAGGAAGAAAACAGGTCAGTGAATGGATTGATTAACGTGGAACTGGGAGATGACCTTTGACAGAAATTTGGGATACAAGCGCACGGAGACTTTATCTGTATGGAAAGTTGAAAAAGGAGAGTCTGCCATCATGGCCGCAAGTTCACTGACCCTTCTTGGTGAAGTGATAACAAGGAAGGGGATTTTCATGGCATGAAGGGACATAGAGCACGATGACAGTGGTTTGAAGGGTGGTTAGTGCGGATAGAACAAGGTTGAGGTCAAACTGGGTAGCTCTGAGTTTTATGGGTTGGAAGGGTCTGATGAGACCTTTCCAAAATCTAGAAGTCAACAGGTGTGTAAAGACAGTGTCCTTCACCGGGAAGTGGAAGGTGCTAAGTGCCGCTAGGTGGACCTTGAGAGAGTTGAAGATAAGACTGGATGCTTTCAAAAACAGAAGATAGTCCAGGAGGAGGGGAATCTCCGCCATTTCTGGGGAAAGTCCCTTTTTATTGGGGCCAGCAGGCAAAATGTTTCCACTTGGCCCAGTAACAATGCCTAGTGGATTCTTTCTTGCTGCTAAATAGGATGTTTTGCACTTCTGATGAACATGCCCTTTCTACAGAAGATGCCCATCCAAATACCACATTCTGAGGTGAAACGCCTGTGGTTTGGGATGTCTGATCTTGCCGTTGTGCTGCATCAGTAGATCTGGGAAGGTAGAGATGGGAATGGGAGGACAGGCTGACATACGAAGGAGGTTGGGAAACCAGCACTGTCTGGGCCACCAATGGGTGATTAGGCTGATTGTCACTCAGTCTCATCTGATCTTGTGGAGTACCCATGGTAGGAGCAGGAGACAAGGGAAGACATAATTGAATTGGTCCAGCTAGGGGAGAATGAGGGCATCGCCCTGAGAGTGATGTCCCAGCCTCCCACTGGAACAATATGCATTGCATTTTCTGTTCACTTGGGATGCAAAGAGGTCTCTGATCAGAGTTCCGTATTTGTTGAAGTTGTCCTATAACACAGTGTTGTGGAGTTCCCACTCAAGATTGATCATACATTGCCTGCTGAGCAACTCCACAATTGCATTCTGTGCTGAATGCAGCATGTCTTGATGGGGAGGTATAATCTCCCTAGAGATAGAGATGGTCCAGAAAAGTGTGGAGATGCCGGGTCCCCCAGAATAAACATGTCCTGAGGTTCTGACGCTCTCCCCAGTCTACCAGCAGTTAAGGGCATCCACTCTGTACCCTGTACCAGCACCGGAGTGATGGGCTTCCCTGAAACAGAATGGTCTCTTGTTTTATGAGGCACTGATGATGTCAGTGTCGATGGTCTGTACCCAGCACCGGTGGATCTGCCTTCTTGTGAGGCCGTGCTGATGAGGCTTGACACATGTTCCCCCTCTCGTGGAAGGAGCATCCCCTTTCTTGGGCTTGCAGGAAGCCTTACTGCCATGCTTATTGTCACGGTTCCTCATCTCCTGACTAGGCCCCCAGTGTGTGGGGTCCATAATGGTGATACCACCGGTGTCGGACTCTGACTATATAACTGGATGTCTGGCTGATTCCTGGATGTCTTAGGCCAGTGTACAGGGGCGGTTTTCCCCAGCCTGGATCCAAACGAGAACTCATGGAGACTTCCACAAGGAGCTTCTGGAGATGGAGAACCTGATTTTCTCAGGTACGGCTGGGGAAGGACTGGCAGATACTGCATCTGGATGTGATGTGGCCCTCACAAGCAGTAGAGACAGCGCTGATGTTCATCCTTACTAAAGATACGTGGGTAGGAGGTACAAATTTTAGAGCCTGGGGTCTTTGGCACAGTCTAGTATCCATGAATGGGAACAGGGGAGGAGGGGGTTACAAAGTAAAAATTAGCCCCCAAACTATCTATTCTACTCTAAAACTACAAAAAACTATTTAAAACAATAAAAACAGTGAAATTCTGTAAAAACTAACTATATACAACTTTACTCGTTAAAGTGCACCACATGCAAGCAGACCCTGATTGTTCTGACCCGGACCATGCAGCAGTAAGAAGGAACTGGAGACAGTCGGTCTGCCCCATCCTTTATCACCTCAGACAAAACAGAGACCAATGAGCGTGGACCAATAGACACTACTTTTAAATCCTCTGGCTCCAGATACATGGTGCACATATGCAAAGCCTTTGTGGAATACAATAGGGACCCTCACTCGAAGAACCACCATCACTGGCCTCTCTTCTTCGTTTATTAAAAATGGTAACAATTTTTAAGGATGTTTTTGATGATTAAGAACACAATTACGTACTCATTTCATATAGGCCACTTAGCTGTCATCTCAAGATTGATTTGAATTGGTGACAGAGAATTGCAAGCCTCCTTATTTCAAACTTGTAAGCCATCCAAAACCTGAGCATACACCTTAGCTATTATGTTCTCTCTGAACTATAAAAACACAGAGTAATAATTAAACTTAAATGAACCTTTCTCCCCACACTTACAAGTCTGCCATTATTTGCAATTAACTTATTTTCTATTAATCACCTGATTTTCTGCATACCTGCAGTGCTTCTGGTAACCAACATATAAATTGTAGGTCTTGGATGACAGAGCTAGGTACCCATGGGAGAGAAACACACAATTGCAGAGAGCAGTGAGGAAGTATTTATCCTTAAAAGGTTTCAGATAAATTCCCACAACCTAACTGTAACTTAAAAAAACCTGATCTTGTTATGTTGTTATAAAGTACCATTTCACTGGACAGTTTTCAAGCCCTGTATCAGCATGATTATCTTAGGCAACATAACTCAAAAATGAATTTGACCAAGCACACTACACTGAAGTATAGTATAATTCCATGTGAAATAAATATTATAGATTTTTGGCTACAATAAATTCTCTCCTAAGGGTTCAGTTTCATAGCTGAACCTCTGAACATTTCGTAACACCATGCACCGCTGTGTAGTGAAGTTAAATTCTGGTTAATAAGCAATTTGTTGTACAATGATGTACTTCTAGCTAATTTTCACATTCAGTAAAAATATCTGAAGACAACTTTACTGTGAAGAAGAGCAGGGAATAAACTGGAGCACACTTTTCAATTGAATAGCCATGTTTGTGTTCAGAAAAAAAAAGCATTATAGAGAGGTCAGGCAAATACATTGAGAAAGCAAGTTCTGCTCTCCTACTCCATGTAACATTTATTTCTTTCCCCTCGGCCCTCAACTGAAACTTAGTATTGATTACTTTTTTCCCCTCATGTCCCTTAGAATACACATATGATTTTAGAATTTGCAGAGCTGACATGTATATAGACATAGATGGAGCACACCTGCTAATCAACGCAAAACTTGGGATACAAAGTGCCATGGTAGTTGCGCAGACACACATGAAAATAATTCATGTGCACTGACACTCAAACGTAGTCAATTTTCCTTCCACATACACATATGTAAAAACATATACAAACAATACAACATATTCTATATAAAACATACAATGCTAAAAAGGAATAAAATTTATAAAAAGGAATATGAATATTTCAGAGTTAAAGAAGAAAACTCAATTTAGGGACAAATTCTCGTCCCTGTGAAGTCAATGGTAAGACCCAATCCCTGGAGGTGCTCTACTAGATCCTTTACACAGGTTACAGCAACATGAAGACTGAACTTATCTGATCCAGCTTCCAATGGCCACAAGAGGCTGTTACAGCAGTTGGACATCACTAGGTCATAGGTGATGACCATGCCTCCCAGGCCAGCAGCTGGGAAAAAGAAAAACTGGGGGTAGTTCTACGCCACCCAAGCATCTCTCTGTGTATGAGAGAAACTCCAAGGCCCAGTCTGCCAGGTTAACAGCACTTTTGTAAAGGTGTGGAATTCCACAAAGTGGCTGGAGCACGGACTAGGATCAGGAATACAACATTATCACTTTCTTATTTAAAATAAAAATTTTGATTAGACTGGATGCTTATGTGGCAAGGAGTTAATTATGAAGCACACTCTGTGGCCCTGGAATACAAGGGACCCTGATTATTACAAAGCTACATAAATTACCTATATATTCTGTTCATGTACAGCAAAGTACAGCTAAGATAAAATTGATCATTCTTAGATTTTAAAGGTCATCTGCAAACCTTTAAAATGCAAGTGTGGAATAGCTGTAGGCTTTAAAGAAAACTTTGCATGCAAGATTAAAGGCATGAAGTCAAGTCATATTGTGTATTAAGACATTCCTGTGACAAAGTTTAAAACTGAATAACAATGACTGGATGGGTGGGTGGGTGTGAGAGAGAGAGAGATGTTACCATGTTCTCTGTTGCTGGCTATCATTTAGAGAGAATTCTGGGTTTTTACACAGGAAAAGCCTTAAAAATTGAAGAGGAAGAGAGGAATTTGATTTTAATTAATCTGTTGAACTCACTTCATAAATGGTTGCATCTTCAAATAAGTTATCAGAAAGCAAAATACAGACAAAATACTTTTATTATATTAATCAGTTATACATATTCCATATTGTTTGGAAAATATACAGATGCTTTATATATTTAGGATTATCTTTTATTTGTTCATAAATTACATTGTGTATATAGTATTTTATCTGTGCCCATATTTAAAGAACCAACTTGCACTCAGAACTTCTAATTGATAATGTGATATTATAAAGGCATGTAGTCATACCTTACTGATATTAATAAATACCACCTTATCACTGAATCATTATGACTTTTCATAACATTCATAGGATGACCTGGGACTTGTGTTTTGATTTAAAATAATGGGCAGAAGAATTTATTTTTAAGACATTCTAGTTTGCTTTGTGGCCAAAAGGAAACCCAGGGGGTAGAATTTAACACAAGGCAGTTTTTTGTTTTGTTTTTTTAAACACACTGCTTACATAAATCACTAGACCAGAGAACCAAAACCAGCAATTTTAAATTTAAGTCTGTAGAAGTCAAACACTTCATGGGACCAAGAGCCTAAGCCCCTTTTGAAAAGCGGGGAGGGAAAGCTCAGTGGTTTGAGCACTCAGCTGCTAAACCCAATGTTGTGAGATCAATCCTGGGGGCCATTTAGGGAACTGGGGTAAAAATCTGTCTGGGGATTGGTCCTGCTTTGAGCAGGGGGCTGGACTAGATGACCTTCTGAGGTCCCTTCCAACCCTGATATTCTATGGAAATACTTCTTAGAAATATTATCTTCATAATGGTAGGCTATTGTGCCTACTATGGTTATAATGGAAGTAGTAATGCTTTTGTATTTATGAATGGATGCAATTTCACTCTCCAACTAAATGTTTGTTTAACCTGAAACATTCTGCTACTGTAATTTCCTTTTGCATGTCAGAGTTACAAATTATTATGATTAAAGAACTATACATAAGAAAACATTTTCTTTCCCTGCCCCAACATCTTTGGTTTCAGTTTCCAGTTTTTGTATGTCTTAATATGGCATACTAATTTGGGGCATATCATAAATTGTGAGCATCATTAAAAAAAGGAATTGAAGGAAAAACAACAACTTGGTATCTACAAGCCTGATCATGAAAGGTGTTCAACCTTCACAGTTCCCAATGAAATACAAAACTTGTGGCAAGATCCATGATTTGGAGTTTAGCCTTCTGTTCAGGCTAGTAAAAATGCACTGTCTTGGGGTTGGAATAATATACCAATCTAGGAAGGGGTGTGTGCAGGAAATTAAATTTGACTGCTTTTGGAGGGGCACATTAAATACATACTGCTAGAAGTTGCAGCACAGTACAGACACGTGTCCTTGAAGCTGCAACCACTAGTGGACATGATGGCTCTAGACCAGAAGGATCTGTCCCCAGTCTCTTCCCAGGGAGAAGGGAGGGCACTCCCTGCTTCTCTGAGTGCAAATAGACCCCAAGACCCACTTAGCTGCTCTTAGCCCCTCCACCATTCTTGAGTTCCCCCTCCCTCAGGATCCTTGCCTCAGGGACTGTTCTCCCTTAGCTGCTTCTCTCACACTCACTGCTCCCTCCCTCAGGGAACAGCCCTATGCCCTCTTCTCTCCCTTTCCTATACTCCCCGCACCACCACTGGGGACTCTGTGTTTCTCCCTCCCACCATGACTGACTTGTTCCTTTCCTGCCCCACCCCTAGAGGCCTGGGAACACGGACAGCATAACCAGTTGTAGCCCTCCAAAAACTTTACTTGCTGTCCAGTGCCACGTGTGTGGAGCCAGGCTGTCATACGCATTTGTTACTCCAGCTGGGGTGGCTGTCCTAGGTAGTAGAACGCTACTATTGGATACGAGGATTGTCACTCTGTATCATCATTGCTGCTGAACTGGTGGAAGCAGATGGCAGTGGAGGGGTGGGTGAGCTAGAGCAGTGTGGGAAACTGACCACAGGTAAGAGCTCTGCTTTGGGCTTGGGCATGCTCCAGGAGCAGACTTCCAGTACGAAACTCGGGGGGAGAGGCAGGTGCCCCCCATCCTTCCTAAATGGTGCCCCTGAAGGGGAGGAGGAGGAGGAGGAGCAGCTCAACTGGCAGCCAGCTGCCCTGCTGCTTCCTCCCTCGCCAGGCTACGGGAGGCATGGAGATTTGGTTGAGGGGGAGGGGAGAAGACTGTCTGCTTACCCCCCTTGTGCATGCCCCGGAACCTAGAGAAAAAGATAATTTGCTGAAATCAATGGAAATGACAGGTGCTTAGCACTTCAGTATCATACCCTATGTTGGAAGAGCAGAACAGCAAAGCAACACCAGCACTCTATTTTTCTAAATCAGTTTGGTTACCAAACATCGTACTTTTTTACATGCACCCTATCTGAACACTGGGCTAACCTCTACCAATGTAAACTGCAGATTTCTTGACTACACTTGGGGTTTGCTCTGGTGAAGCTACATTGTTGGCTACCCATTGATTAATAGAAGTGTGACAAATCCCCACTCTAGACAAAGGGATGAGTTTTCCAAAGCACTGAGGTGACTCAGAAATCTAAATGCTATTGACTTGCAATGAGACAAACTCCCAAGGGCCTAAGCCCCTTTTGAAAAAGGACTTTAGGCACGGTTGAAAATTTCACCTACTGTCTAAGAATGCATTTTGTGGCTGCCAAAGAGCAGACACATATATTTTTTAGTAAATCCTAAAGACTCGTGATAAGTACGTACAATTTTGTTTTCTGGATACACCCACTATGAGTAAAGAAAAACAACACTTGTTGGTACTGTTATAACTGATGAAGTCACAGGCTCTTATTTAAAATAAAGGATTCGCTGTGTTTTCATGTCTCATTATACAGCATAAATATCCCCCTCTGGAGGGGCAGCAATGCAATACCCAATAAATGTCTTCTAGTAAAATCAGAGTTCAATATATAAAAGCGAACTTGGCTTGGAGACCTGAGAAACAATTTAGGAATTCATGCTTAATATATCAGATTGCATTGCAGTCAGTTCCTAGTTATCCTGTACTTCTGTTCTGGGGCACTGATTGGAAGAACAGGTAAGCAAATGCTTTTATAGACAAATCTAAAAATGAATGAAAGCAGGACCACAAAATGAATGTATAGTTTAAATGCTAGAATTCTAAACGATAGATGTTAACAACACTAAGAAGTAACAATAATAGTAAGAGGCCAATATGGCTGCATCACAAGCTCTTTAATTACTTGAAAATCAAAAAGGAATCCTACAAAAATTGGAAACATGGACAAACTGCTAAGGAGGAGTATAAAAGAACAGCACAAGCATGAAGTTACAAGATCAGACAGTCTAAAGCACAAAAACAGTTATACCTAGCAATGGATAATAAAGGCAGTAAGAAGGGAGTCTAATAAATACATTAGGAGCAAGGAAAAACATTCAGAGAATGCCACTATTTAGCAAAAAAGGAGACCTAATAATGTATGACATCAAAAAGGGTGAGGTGTTTAATGCCTATTTTGCTTCATTCTTCACTAAAAAGGTTAACTGTGACCATATGATTAAACACAATTAATAGTAACGTCAAGGAACACTAACTTGTCTTCCTATTCAGGCTTAAGAATACTTGATAAATAAGATGTATTCAAATTGATGGCAAATGATTAAATTAATCCTAAAATACTTAAGCTGAACCAATCTGCAGAACTATTAGCTATTACCTCCCAGAATACCTGGAGGACGGGTAAGGTCCCAGAGGACTGGAAAAGGGTAAACATAATACTAACTTCACAAAGGGGAGGAAAGAGGATCCAGAAAATTATATACCACTCAATCTAATTTTGATATCTGGAAAGATACTGGAACAAATTATTAAAATATATTTTTAAGCACCTAGACATAAAGTAATAGCCAACACGGATTTATCAAAAAAAAAAAAAAAAATAAAAAATCAACCCACAACCTAATTCCCTTTTTTGACAGGGTTACTGGCCTCATGGATGGGGGGAAGCAATAGGTGTGTTATATTTTGGTTTTAGTAAAGCCTCTGACACAAGACTCTCTCATAAGCAAACTAGGAATTTTTCCCCTAGATTAAATTATTTCAACTGGGAGCACAACTGGTTGAAAAACCATACTCAAAGAGTAGTTATCAAACTAGGAGGTCATATCCAGTGGGGTCCCACAGGAGTCTGTCCTGGGTCCAGTACTATTCAACATTTTTAATAACCTGGATAATGGAGTGGACAGTATGCTTATAAAATTTGCTGATGATGCCACATCTTCAATTAGCCAAAAAGTAATCTCCAGCTGGGAATTCCCCAGCATGGGAGAATCCAAACTCCAGTTGTAACCAATGATAAGGGTCACGAAATTTAAAACAAGGACATATACTTAGTATCCAGCATCATATTCAATTCAAAACAACTTTGACAAAATTAGAGAATTGGTCTGAAATCAACAAGATGAATTTCAGTGAAGACAAGTGCAAAGTACTACACTTAAGAAGGAAAAATGAACTGCACAACTACACAATGGAGAAAAAATGGCTAAGTAGTAGTACTGCTGAAAAGGACCTGGGGATTGTAATGGATCATAAATTGAATCTGAATCAACAATGTGATGCAGTTTCAAAAGAGAGACATATTCTGGGGTATATTGGCTGGAGTCTCGTACATACGAGATAGAAGATAACTGTCCCATCTATTTGGCACTGGTGAGGTCTCAGCTGGACTATTTGTCCAGTTCCGTGCACCACACTTTAGGAAAGATGTGGACAAATTGGCAAGAGTCCAGATGAAAGCAACAAAAATGATAAAAGGTCTAGAAAACCTACCTATGAGGAAAGGTTAAAAAAATCGGCAAGTTTAGTCTTAAAAGAAGACAGGGGGACCTGAAAACAGTCTCCAAATACGTTAAAAGCTATTGTAAAGAGCGTAGCAATCAATCGCTGTCCATGTCCACTGAAGGTAGGATAACAACTAATGGGCTTAATCTACAGCAAGGGAGATTTAGGTAGGAAAAACTTTCCAACTATAAGGATTAGTTAACTTCTGGAATAGATTACCAAGGAAGGCTGTGCAATCCCTGTCTAATGTGTTTTTAAGAACACATAGACAAACACCTATCAAGGATGGTTTAGGTTTACTTGGCACTGCCTCAGGTTGAGGGGATCGACTACATGTCCTCTCGAGGTCTCTTGCAGCACTACATTTCTATGATTTTATGTTCATGTTACAACTGTTACTTTGCATAGTAGCAGAGGCATATTTTCTGGAAAAGAAAAGGATTTTGGAAAACCAAACCAAGTAATTTTTATTATGCAGCTTCAATCTGCATTCAATTTCATTCCACTGGCACAGTTTCCCAGACTTGAGGGGGCATATTGCTTATATCAAGACCCAGGATTTGGATTTTAGCTTGTAAACTGTGTAATGGTGGAGAGAGGGAGGTCATGATAACATGGCAAGTAAGACGACAATGCACTGCTATGGTAAGGTTTGAATAAATTTATATCATTCTGCTATAAGTCTAAGAAGACATTGATGCAGGTACAAGAAGAAAAGAGATCTTCAAGTAACCAAAAACTAATTCCCCGCAGGGAATTCCCCAGCATGGAGGAATCCGTGACACTCCAGCTGGAACCAATGATAGGGGGTCACTAAGCTTAAAACAAGGACATAAACTTAATATCCAGCACTATATTCAAGTATGCATGCAGAAAACAAAAGCTTGTCTACCACAAAGCAGGAAGATGAACTATGAGGACCTATGGATCATTCCATCCTTAGTACTCTACTTCTAGTTATGCGGGCAAGTTAATATTAGAAGAGTAAAACCCTATCCCAAATATCAAAATTAGAAATTGCTTTTATATATTTCTACTTTTCCCCCTTCTTTGGCTTTCCCCATATTATAAAGTGATCTTTCAAGCTATTTTGGTGACATCACTGGTAAAAAGTAGTTAGATGCTCAGCTACTACAGTGATGGGTGCTACAGACACTCTAAGGGTATGTCTACACTACGAAATTAGGTCAAATTTATAGAAGTCAATTTTTTAGAAATCGATTTTATACAGTTGATGGTGTGTGTTCCCACTCCAAGCCCTTTAAGACCATTAACTCAGCGGAGTGCATCCACAGTACCGAGGCTAGCATCTACTTCCGAAGCGTTGCACTGTGGTAGCTATCCCACAGTTCCCACAGTCTTCGCCACCCATTGGAATTCTGGGTTGCACTCCCAATGCCTGATGGGTCAAAAACATTGTTGCGGGTGGTTCTGGGTATGTGTCATCAGCCCCCCCCCCTTCCTTCCTCCCTCCCTTTCTCCCTCCCTCCGTGAAAGCAATAGCAGACAATTGTTTCGAGCCTTATTTCCTGGGTTACCTGTGCAGATGCCATACCACAGCAAGCATGGAGCCTGCTCAGCTCATCGTCACCATACGTCTTCTGGGTGCTGGCAGACATGCCACTGCATTGCTACACATAAGCAGCTCATTGCCTTTGGCAGCAGACGGAGCACTATGTCTGCTCTTTTAGCTGACCTCAGTGAGGTTGGTATGGGGCGCCTGGGCAGACACTGGTGCTCCTGGCAGTCCTCAGTGAGGTCTGCCAGGGGCATCTGGACATAAGTGGGAGTGACTCCAGGTCATTCTTTTTTTAAGTTTTGTCTCATGGAGATTAAGTCCTGTCTGCAGTTGTATTGCACCATCTTCTGGAGAATAGCCAGGAGACGACAATGGCTAGCAGTCATACTGCAACTGTCTGCTGCCAGCCTAAGATATATAAAAGAGAGATGGAGTGGATCAAAACAAGACAGACCAGATTTGTTTTATATTCATTTGCTCCCCGCTCCCTGAATAGTGGAGGGAGGGATAGCTCAGTGGTTTGAGCACTGGCCTGCTAAACCCAGGGTTTTGAGTTCAGTCCTTGAAGGGGCCATTCTGTGTGACAGTTGTGTGTTTCTCCTTGATGCAAACCCACCCCCTTCATTGATTTTAATTCCCTGTAAGACAAGTCGCCCCTCCCTCCATCAGAGCAATGGCAGACAATTGTTTCGCGCCTTTTTTCAGTGCAGATGCCATAGCACAGCAAGCACGGAGCCTGCTCAGATCACCGCCACAATTATGAGCACTGTGAACAGCACACATACTATCCTGCAGTATATGCAGAACCAGAACCTGCAGAAGCAAAACCAGGGGAGGAGGTGATGGCAGCATGGTGACAAGAGTGATGAGGACGTGGACACAGACTTCTCTCAAAGTACAGGCCCTGGCTATGTGGACATCATGGTAGTAATGGAGCAGTTTCATGCCGTCGAATGCTGATTCTGGGCCGGGGAAACAAGCACAGACTGGTCAGACCACATAGTGTTGCAAGTCTAGGACGATTCCCAGTGGCTGCATAACTTTCGCATGCGTAAGAGTACTTTCATGAAACTTTGTGACTTGCTTTCCCCTGCCCTGAAGCACAAGAATACCAAGATGCGAGCAGCCCTCACAGTTGAGAAGTGAGTGGCGATAGCCTTGTGGAAACTTGCAACACTAAACAGCTATCAGTCAGTTGGGCATCTACTGTGGGGGTTGCTGTGATCCAAATAGCCAACACAATGAAAGAGCTCCTGATATCAAGGGTAGTGACTCTGGGAAATGTGCAGGTCATAGTGGATGGCTTTGCTGCAGTAGGATTCCCTAACTGTGGTGGGGGGACAGACGGAACCCATATCCCTATCTTGGCACCGGAGAACCAAGCCAGTGAGTACATAAACTGCAAGGGGTATTTTTCAATGGTGCTGCAAACACTGGTGGATCATAAGGAATGTTTCACCAACATCAGTGTGGGATGTCCAGGAAAGGTACATGATGCTCGCATCTTCAGGAACTCGTGTCTGTTTCAAAAGCTGTAGGAAGGGACATCCCAGACCAGAAAATAATCATTGGGGATGTTAAAATACCTATAGTTATCCTTGGAGACCCAGCCTACCCCTTAATGCCATGGCTCATAAAGCTGTACACAGGCAGCCTGGACAGTAGTAAGGAGCTGTTCAACTATAGGCTGAGCAAGAGCAGAATGGTCGTAGAATGTGCCTTTGGACATTTAAAAGTGAGCTGGCGCAGTTTACTGACTTGGATAGACCTCAGCGAAACCAATATTCCCATAGTTATTACTGCTTGCTGTGCGCTCCACAATATCTGAGAGAGTAAGGGGTAGATGTTTATGGCAGGGTGGGAGGTTGAGGCAAATCGCCTGGCCGCTGATTATGCGCAGCCAGACACCAGGGCAGTTAGCAGAGTACAGGAGGGCGTGGTGCGCATCAGAGAAGCTTTGAAAACCAGTTGCATGACTGGCCAGGCTATGGTGTGAAAGTTCTGTTTGTTTCTCCTTGATGAGCCACCCCATCCGCCACTCTACTTCCCTGTAAACTAACCACCCTCCCCTCCCTGTAGCGGTGCTCTGTACTCATGCTGCCTTTCCTGAACCTTAGCCATACTCTGGAGCATAGCAGTTTGTTCCTCCAGTAGGCTCTGCATTGCCTCTTGCCTTCTGTCACCAAGCTGATGCCACCTATCATTTTCAGCCCGCCACTTATTATCTTCAGCCCGCCACCTGTCCTCACATTTGTACTGTGCTTTCCTGGACTCTGACATTGTCTGCCTCCATGCATTCCGCTGGGCTCTTTCAGTGTGGGAGGACTGAATGAGCTCAGAGAACATTTCATCGCGAGTGTCTTTTTTCGCCTTCTAATCTTTGCTAGCCTCTGGGAAGGAGAAAATAGTGTGAGCACTGAAACATTTGCAGCTGGTGGAGGAAAAAAAAAGGGAGAGTGGTAGTTAAAAAGACATTTTAGAGAACAATGGGTAGACTCTTCGTTTAAAATGGGTTGGCAATTTAAAAGGAGGGACTGCGGTTTTCAGGTTAACATGCAGCACAAACCCAGCTAGCCCCACCCCTCCCCACAATTCTCTGGGATGATCGCTTCACCCCTCCCCCCACCGCGTGACTAACAGCAGGAAATATTTCTGTTCAGCCACAGGCAAACAGCCAAGCAGGACGGGCACCTCTGAATGTCCCCTTAATAAAATCAGCCTATTTGAACCAGGTGACCAGGAATATCACTCTCCTGAGGATAACAGAGAGAACGGACGTTGTTTGAATGCCAGCAAACACCGGTATCATACGTGGTGTTATGCAGTGATTCCAGACTACGTGCTACTGGCCTGGTGTGGTAAAGTGTCCTACCATGGAGGATGGAATAAGGCTGCCCTCCCCAGAAACCTTTTGCAAAGGCTTTGGGAGTACATCCAGGAGAGCTTTATGGAAATGTCTCTGGAGGATTTCCACTCCACCCCCAGACACGTTAACAGAATTTTCCAGTAGCTGTACTGGCCGCGAATGACAGGGCAAATTAATCATTAAACACGCTTGCTTTTAAACCATGTATAATATTTACAAAGATACACTTACCAGAGGTGCCTGGCAGGTCCAGGAGGCAGCCTTGGGTGGGTTCGGGGGGTACTGACTCCAGGTCCAAGGTGAGAAACAGTTCCTGGCTGTTGGGGAAAATGGTTTCTCCACTTGTATGCTGTGAGCTCTCTTCCTCATCCCCAAAACCCGCACCACTTTTGTGTGCTACTCCACTGATGGAGTCAAAGCACAGCGGTGGGGTAGTTGTAGGGGCACCTC
Organism: Chelonoidis abingdonii; assembly: GCF_003597395.2. NCBI lineage: Eukaryota > Metazoa > Chordata > Testudines > Testudinidae > Chelonoidis > Chelonoidis abingdonii. The sequence goes on from NC_133770.1 coordinate 86,760,556, forward strand.
CTAGAATGGCATGCAGCTCATTATAGAAGTGGCATGCCTGGGGCTCTGACCCGGAGCGGCCGTTTGCCTCTCTGTTTTTTTGGTAGGCATGCCTCAGCTCCTTAAGTTTCATGCGGCACTGCTGTGGGTCCCTGCTATAGCTTCTGTCCTTCATGCCCTTGGAGATTTTTTGAAATGTTTGGGCATTGTGTCTTTTGGAACGGAGTTCTGATAGCATGGATTCATCTCCCCATACAGTGATCAGATCCCATACCTCCCGTTCAGTCCATGCTGGGGCTCTTTTGCGATTCTGGGACTCCATCATGGTCACCTCTGCTGATGAGATCTGCACTCACCCGCAGATCACCACGCTGGCCAAACAAGAAATGAGATTCAAAAGTTTGTGGGCCTTTTCCTGTCTACCTGGCTACTGCATCAGAGTTGAAAGTGCTGTCCAGAGCGGTCACAATGGAGCATTCTGGGATAGTTCCCGGAGACCAATACTGTCGAATTGCGACCACAATACCTCAAATTCAACCTGGCAAGGTTGATTTCAATGCTAATCCCCTCGTCGGGGGAGGAGTACAGAAATTGATTTTAGGAGCCCTTTAAGTCAAAAAATGGCTTCGTCGTGTGGACAGGTGCAGGGTTAAATCGATCTAATGCTGGTAAATTCGACCTAAACTCATAATGTAGACTAGGGCTTAGATAGGCACATGCACAATTCCATGAGTCATTAATTATATGGGAGTTTAAGGATGATAATCTGGAGGGAAGTCCCAGTTCCCTTTCCTAACTTTTGAAGGATGCCAGAGAAGCCAGTTGTTTTGTTTCAAAATACTACCTGTTTCCCAAAACGAAGTTCACAAACAAGTATTTCCACCTCAAGAAAAGTTACACAGATGCAGATATAATTCCTCATAACAATCTGTTAGTTCTCATAGGCTAAGTATGTGCTCTTGTAAGCAATGTTGGACAAGGCACTTTTCCCTCTAAGTCAATATTAAACCCCAGTGCTGAGTTGGAGTGCTGCTGGAGTGCCCAGTGCTGCTGGGGATGCTACTTTATGGATGATCTATACACACAAAGAAAAAAGTGACTTCTTCTAGCCATTAAAAATCCGACCACACTTTTCACAAGAATGGATGTGGCAATGTTGTGGGCAGATTCCAATTTGAATCGTTATATTTATTTTACCTAATTTCCCTTTAATTTAAATTAGATAATTTATTCTTCACTTCCTGTTCCAAAGTGTGTAGTTTTGCTAATCAGTTTGAGATTCACACTAGAAGTTCCTGTATTTTAGTGATGTAAGTGCTATTCTATTTATAAAACACACTCAATAACAACAAAATACATGTACATGTTTTTAAAAACACAGTATCTGTATAAAAAAGAAAATCCAAAGCAAACCCTCCCATTCAATTCACCGTCAGACAAGTCTCAGAAAGATTTGCTCTGCCCCACAGGTCAACCAACTATGGCTGTTTTGCACCAGTGAGCAAGTTAATTACAGTCAAGAGCCTGTAACAAGGATGCCCTGGCTATTAGAATAGAGAATTTTCTGGTTCTGCATTAAGTGTTACTGGAATTGATTAGTTAGTGCTTGCTCTATAACCTTCCGCAAAAATTGAAGATTAAAGCTAAAAAGCCTTTCCGCTCATACACAACCCAAAATTAGAATCATTCTGCAGTCTAATGTTGAGAAAACAATATTTATGAATGTGCATAATGAATTCCAAGTAGCTTCTTCACAATCTCACCACAAGAAAATGGTTTGAAGCTGCCTCTCCTTCTGCCACAGCTCTGGTTGAGTAAGCATTAACATCACCCTCAACTAACAACTATGCCAAAGAAAAACAAGAATAAAATTTGATTGCAGAGACAATAATAATCCCATTGGACAGAGATCGAAACAAGATGTGAGAATAAAAAAAATAATGAACATATTTAATACAGACCTTGAGTGATAGCGTCTGGTACACTAGAGCAGCTTTGCACTGGCTCAACATGCATGCCCCTTGTTTAGGGGGAATCTTTGGGTGATATAAGCCACAGTGGTTATGTCTCATCACTCCCTGCAGCTGGAGCAGGGGGCATGACTGGGCCCAGGGATGCATACCTGGGAAATCCATGCACCTTGACAATACCAGGCTGCTGCAGTGGCCCCCTGAGGGCCACTGGCATCCCAAATAAATTAGAACAGCCCTAAGATGCACTAGTATGTTCTGGTGGATCCTGCCTAACTAAGGAGCAGCCACAGGATTGGTATGCAAAACTGGCTGAAGGGCTCATTTACACACAAGTCCAATAGCTGCTCCAAGCTGCAGCAGATGATCTGGCCTTTTAATTTTCCTAAGGGGGGGGGGAATCAAGGTACTCCCCAGAAATGTGACTAATATAAAGATAGAGTTAAAGGATTTAAGTCTTCAAGGAGCAGAATTGTCAATAGATTAATGTCTTTTTGGTCCCAGGTTATTTTAGAATGAATCGCTCAAGTGTAGCTTTTCCAAAACTCCCATCTCTTTAAACTTCTCAGCAATTCCACTTTAACCCTTCAAAGGTCTCCCACAATAAGCAAGGGACTGAATTTGAGCCTTCAAGCAGCCAGAAAATGCATCTTATTATGTTGGACATAGAATATTTCCTCCACTGTATCTCTACTTTGTTAAATCTCTAGTATCCAACTTGGTGCTTTACTCTTTTGCACTGGGGGGTGGGGGAGAGTAAAGGGAGAATGTGGAAGACTTGTATGAGAGATAAGGGCCATCCCTGAACTCGCTCTCAGACAGGACTGCAAACAAAAAAACTCATTCTGGTGTGGATGTACTGCTGTGGAGCTATTCTATAATTCAGTGTGAAATGCTGGTAGCAATTGTTTTTTGAGCTCTTTCATAAGTACATGATGAACTATGAAGGTGATAAAGTTATCCGGGGGGAACAAGTTGTTCTTAAAATGGGTACATGAGGGTACATGGGGTTTTAAGAGTTAAAAATAAAAATGTCATACTTTAGATATTTTTGTTTATAATACTTGCTACAACTATATGTGTGAGAACAAATAAAAATTACTTTTTAAAAAGTACATTTTTATTGAATCTACTGATGCACTAGCCATGCTAGTGTTTAGCTATAAGGTATCAGACACTGAATTGCTAATAGCCTCCTGTAAATATATGCTGAAATGAAAGAGGCTTACTTTGAATCTCCAAATAAACTCACAATTCCTCTTTACTCATGTTTTATCAGAGAGGTGTCAGTGCAAAAATCAGTAGGGCCGCCCAGAGAATTCAGGGGGCCTGGGATCTTCGGCAGCGGGGGGCCCCAGCTGCCTAATTGCAGCCAAAGACCTGGCATTTTGGCGGAGGGTCCTGGGGCGGAAGGACCCCCCACCGTGGGTCTTTGGGGTACTTTGGCAGCGGGTCCTGGGGCATAAGGACCCCCCGCCATCAAATTGCTGCCAAAGACCCGGAGCGGAAGAAGCTCCGGAGGGCCCGGGCCCCGCAAGAGTTTTCCAGGAGCCCTGGAGCAAGTGAAGAAGCCCACTCCAGGGCCCCTAAAAAACTCTCGTGGGGGCCCCTGTGGGGCCCGAGGCCCAGGGCAAATTGCCCCACTTGCCCCCCCCCCGGGCGGCCCTGAAAAGCAGTCATTTACCAATGGCCTCAGTATGATTACTGACCCAGAACAGAGTTCTTACGCTCATTCCTGATCAGTTCTGGGGTTTTGTTTTGTTTTTGTTTTTTTAAATTGTACAGGATTGCAAGAAACTAATAGTTTGTCTTTTAACAGTTCCAAACCACAAAAGCAAGTTTCTACATTAACAAGCCTAGACTGGGAAAAATTGACAACCTCACTAATCCAAAATAATTTCTATTTTAATTAATTTGTTTTCAAAAATTGCTTACTTTACACAATTCAAATCTTTGTAATTTATTTAGAAAGGATGGAGTTTATTTATTTATTTTTTAAAGTATTCCTCTCTATGCTGGAATCAAAGTATATTCTCAGATTTGCCCTCCATCTCTCACTCCAATTTCTCACTATGTCTTGTCACTTTACTCTCTTTAATATTTCCAAAATGTTGACCATTCCATATATATATTTTAATAGTAATAAATAATAAAATCAAATAATAAGCGTGTTTTTACATAAGGATTACTGTAATCCACTAAAGTCTACAGCAGAACAGTTGCTTAGTGATGACACACACAAGCAAAAGAACAGGAAAGTTGCTTATCTTAAAATTAGTGGCATAGCATACGCATTATCTGTCCCCATCATTCCATATTCATGATAATGGAGTAATTGCCCGGTGTTAATTAAGCAAAACAAGAAGAAAACATAAAAGCAAGTAAAATCTCTTAAGTGGGAAAAGAGATATCCTTGTTGCAGCTTATACATGCCACAGTTTGTGTTCTGCATGTACTAAATAGCAGCAACATAAAACCTCTACCTTAGTGGGATTGTATTGGCTTCCTGTTTCTTTGAGTACTAAATATAAAATTGTCTCTTATTTTTAAACACACATCGTAAATACTTTGGCTTCTCACTAGAAATGTCTGAATATTTTTGTATGTAAAGCTTTTTGCTATGTAAAATCTTCTGGCATTTTACCCCCCAAAATATGATTTCCATTGCACAATATAGTTGTTGTGGTTGAAATCTGTTTGTTTATATTTTTGCCAAATATGAACAGAACTTTTCCCTTAGATAAAAATCTAAGCTTGGCTTTGACCAAAAGAGACTTTTAAAATAAAACTTCTCTCATGAGCCTGGCCCCTCTTCACAGCTGGTTCTTATCTTCCTTGATTTTCTAATATCATAGTAGATTCTTGACCTCCTGGGGTTAAATCTTGCCCCTCTGACTTCAACAGTACCACAATTTCATCCCTGATGAGCTAATCTATGTTGTTTGCAACATTGTAGATGCACAGTCAGAATGGCTGAAAACCCAAGACTTAGACTATTTGTGAAAATTGGGAACTGTAGCAGATTACACTACACCACACCATTCCAGGCTGACAAATGACAGGAAAAGTACCCAGATATACATTGCTATCCATCTCAGTATTTCCAGGATTGTTCCAATTTTGATGTGGAGATCAAGTTAAATAGTGATTTTCTTCTAGCCTCTGCCTATAAATCTGACCCCTTGGAAATAAGATTTTCCTTGAGTCTACATTGTAGGTTGCAAAAGAATTATAATGTTACTATCATTAATTTCAGTTTGTGCAATGATGTGTTTTTATATGGACACATTGATGAGTAATCAGAGACTTTCCTGTTCAACTCAGTGTGAAACCATCCATCACTAAGGGCTCAAATCAGAAAATAAAAATATGCCGGTTTCCATACTGTGGAAACCCACACAAAGTCAGAGAAGCTATGATTAGTGAACCTGATGGGCTGCAGATGCCAGATACAGTTTTGACCATATTAATAACATGCTGTGAATTTTACAGACCTCCCTTTCTGGTATGTGTAGTAAGTAAAACTGTTAACTTCAGAAACCCGCTGTGATCATTGCTATGAATAACAACTGGTCATGTGCTCAGAGGCAAAAGAACCTAGGACTTTGGGGAAAATCTTAATAGAAACTCAATAAAAGGCTTAAGAAAAAATGCAAATGTTCTTTTCAAGAAATGTGCTCCTGGAATGTCTATGTAAATCACAGTATTCATTTATAAAACTCTTGACATCAAAGGAAATAAAACAGTGCCGTTTAATTATGGTCAAGTGGTTAGATTAATTTTTGCTAAACCTCACCTTCATATCTCAAATTTCAGAAATTACACTGAATTGAAACACTTTTCATTTCAATCACTTCATCTTACTTCAATAACTTTAAAAAAAATATTATGCTCCAAAAATTCTTCAGTTTAAAGTAAAGTTCACTAGTTATCACAAATGGAACAGATGAAAGAGTCTGGCAAAATTAAGTCCCCTTATGAATTCTAAAACATTTACTATATAGCTTTTTTGTTGTTAAAGGACATTATTACTTTTTTGATGTTTTTGCCAGGAATTGACTGTATATTTTGGCAACACAGGAATCTGTTGCTAATGGCACATTTTCAACTAAATTGAAATAGCAGCTGTTCAAAGATCAATATTAACTTAATATTTACTTTATTAGAAGAAAAGGTTAAGACTACTAAGATTTGTATCCAATTAAAAATATAAAAGCAAAAAAACCTTTTGATTTAGTGTTTCTCAGGTTCACAAGGCTTTTCAGAGAGGGAATACAACAAAATATTAATCTCTCTTATATCCAAACTTCACTAAAATGTTGAACTTACATTAAACAAAAATTGTATAGACGTTTGTAAAAGACAATGTTCATATTCAGGTTATGCTTTAACAAAAAGTTATTCTGATTTTTTCCAGAATTATAAAATAATCTAGGATAAGACTGTTCTGTACATACACACACACAAAATAAAGACTTAGTTATAGTGGTGCCCAGTAGCGTCATTAGATGAGAATTTAAGGATCTGTTAATATTTGCATTGTGTGTGTAATTGTTCTCAGAGGCTTTTGTTTTTAATTTGACTATTTGAAACTTTACAGTTGCACTTCAAAGCCTGAAACTCAGACAAATGTTTACAGTCCACATTTGAATCTATTTCCTTAAGTGTAAAATTATCAAAATCAGTTAAATAATTTTGCTTAGTTAGAGAGAAGCAAACTTATAGGCAGCTCTTCATGACTTTTGGCCATATGATAACTAAAAAAAATATAATGCAACATCTTGTAACTCTTACTAGCGCTCGATATCCTTACATAGATAATCCTATTCCTAGAACTACCTGAGCAAGTAAAGATGGCACGATTAGGCTCTCTAATAGCATAATTAAAATGAAACTTTGTGGGCAATCAGTCTTTAACGTGAACTGAGCTCTTTTATTCTTATCCATAAGAGATGATCAGCGCATCATAAGGGATGAGAGAGCACTGATCAAGGGAGCTGTCATGTTGCCACTGACCATGAAACAGACCCAAGCTAACAAATAAGCCACCTTCTGCCACCAACTTCCCACATGCTTAAAGTAATATATTGTTAGTTAATGACACATCCTGATCCAGTAGAGTGGTTTTGTAAAGGTGACATAAAAGTACAATTTTAAAAAACAACTTTATAGACTTGTGGGCTAAATGCCCTAAATAAGTGTAAAGGAACCTTTAAGTTTTTCAAACTAATTGATTTCAGACTTATCTTTATTTCTTTTTAAATCTCCTAAAGAACAGGATATAACAGAGCAAAGAGACAGCCTGAAGGACATTATTTAAAAGAACCAAACCTCTTCCCACAAACCAATATTTTATGGTGTGGCAAGTCCTGTCTTACTTATTCTATTCGTTACACAATATGTTCTTGGTGAAGAAGAAGAGAGACTACTGACAGATAGAGAAAGGGCTGATCTGATAGAGAGAGAAGGCAGGGACAGGCTTGGTCTGGACTAAATGGAAGAGTGCCAGATGAGAAGGAAAGGGTCCTATCTCATGGCCTAGTGATCACCTCTCCAAAAAAAAATTACTGAAATTATTTTGTTTAGCTGTCCCATCCCCATGAAATCTCTCTCTGTGATGGGAAAACAGAGGCACAAGTCTCTGGAAGGGAAGGGAGGAAGCCTCAGAAGGTACTATGCCAATAATTTAATAAGCAGAGGGCTCCATTTCTGCACAGCCTAAAATCTCCACAGAGAAATGTGTCATTGAGCAATTCTTAAATGTTAAAAAATAACAAACAACACAGCTGAGGAAATTTCCATGGGGGAGGTAGGAAGAGAAGGATCTTGGTTAACGTGGAGTTGAAACGATAGATATCTACCAATTACCTGAGAAGACATTCTTAGGTATTGTGTTACCTGATATTTTGTAGGATTTAAACCTTTTTCCAATCTATCATTTTTGGAATGGGAGGTGGAAACTGAAATTTTGCTCTCTATTTTAAAATTTGCAGGAGATAAATAAAACCAACGAGTTAAGATTACTTGTATATATGTATGTGTTTTTAATCTACTCCTGAAAGGCAGAGTTTCTAGGGAAAAGCGACTAGGATGCTAGTTGTAGGCTTTGGAATTTGTCAAATATCCAATCCAGGTTTGGTGCTGCAAGACAGAGGACATAAGACCAATGATATAAAAAGGCCTGTCTTGTGCTAAGAAAACCTAGTTTCTCTCAATGTGGCGAGAATCTCAAGATTTGATCCTATTGTTGAGTTAAATGGGTCCTGTACCTAAACATTCTCCAATATTAGTGAGCAAACCAGATAGGGTTGCTCATTATCAGGAGCCTCTCCAAATATTTGTTTAAATTAATTGCAATAACTCAGAGAGCACAGAAAAAACAAAAGCTCTAATTTAGAAGCTAACAGGTCATTTTTAAAAGATTAACACATTTTTTAAACTAGAATATGTAATAGCTAACCATTTGGGAGATCAGCATAAAGTGCTTTTTTAGACAATAAATATAAGCATTCATTCATCAATTCAATATGGAAGCAAGGAACAAACACTTTATAGTTTTTGGTTCAAGTGTAAAGAGAATATTGTTTGTTTATGAATATTTTGTAATCTAAATGGTTCCTTTTCACATAGAAGTTTTTAAAATAGCTGATACCAGGAGCTTTGGATTAAATAGAGTATCTCTTGACTCAAAAGCAATTATTTCAACGTTCAACTCTAAAAGTAAAAGGTCAAACTCTACTATCGTGGCTTATAAAATCAAGGACTAGGAAAAGTGCATTCCACAATGGGTTGGAATGTAAACAAATTTAAAAGCAAACATCATGATATGTGAGAAGAGGATCAACCCACTACTAATAGTGAGGATGAAATGTGCATTTAATGTCTCTAAATGGATAATGCATGGGTAAGAAAAGTGGAGTAAATGAAGTTTGAAAATTAGCCCATTCTTGGGTGGTTTCAAAGACATCATTATGAAGAGTTATTCTAAGTAATCAAGACAGTCTACTGTGTGTACAAGGTTGATACATCATCTTCAAAGCTACTAAATTTGTAACACTCAGGCCTTGTCTATACTACAGGGGAAATTTGATCTGAGCTACGCAATTTGAGTTACGTGACTAGCATAACTCAAATCAACACAGCTTAGACCTACTTACCACAGGGGCCACACTACCTGACTACTCTCTCTATCCAATGAAGTACAGGAATCAGTGGGAGATAATCTGCGATCAATTTAGCAGGTCTTCATTAGACCTGCTAAATCGATCACAAATGCATCGATAGCCACTCATCAATCCCCTGGTAAAATGCAGACAAGCCCTTTGAAATGGAAGATTTCTGAACATTTGTCTGTTCTGCCACGTGCCTCCTTGGGGTTGTCTCTACTCTCTGTGTGGGATGTGTGTTGGAATTGGGAAGGATCCTTGCCTCCCTCCTTCACTGCCAGCCTCATGGTGGACCTACATAAAGACCAGAGACAATCTAGCCTACTATGTCCACATGATGTGATATCGATGGAAGGGATGTCCATGGTAAGATGACACAAAGACGTTTCCTATCCATTTCACTTTCTAAAATCTGTTCAATCATTTCAGAAGATGTATTATGGAAGTACTCGTTGCAGCTCATTAGTTAAGGCTAAGTTTCATACTTGAGGCAGACATTCAACCTTTGTTATGTATGAAGACTACAGTGTATTTCCCCCAAACTTACAGAGCTTACTCTTTGGGCACAGAATTTCTGAGAACCGACAAATAAAATCTACTAATTTATTTTAAAATAGGTCCGTTAAAATTTTCACATCTGTTACCAGACACCCTTTCCTCCCTTTTTTTCCCTTAATGACCTTAAGAACAGAATAATAGGCAGTGTTCCCAACTCTTGTAATTTCACTGGGAATTTCACAATATCTGATGTTTTTCTGAATGCCTCAGCTCCTGGAGGCATATAAGTAGGTGAGAATCTCAGCTCAGCTCATGTATGCAAATAATAATCAACATCCCATATTTAAAAAGTACATTAGCATAGAGTTAAGACACAGTATACCAGTTTAGGTTAACAAAAATATTATGGTGCAATTTTTCCAAAAGGAAGAATTCTAAAACCAGAAAATTAAGAGTAAAAGATAAAAGAAATCCAAACATATTAAGGTGTAGGGCACCCAAACGTAGCTCTGCCTTGTAGAGACATCACAAGAGATAAAAAGAAAGGGGGGAAAAAAAGTCTGTCTTTAAAAATCAGTTTAATCTAATCTAGGTCTACAAATACTATTATTCATTCATCAGAATTGCATGTTATTATTACCAGGCAAAATTAAGGCTGTATTTTTCCAGTGGTGAAATCTTCAGTATTTTTATTGCAGAAGCATGGGGTAGTATAATATTTACTGTAAATGCATAGGACAAATACTCTCAGCACCACCAAGTTTGCACTGGAAAAGACCACGCTAACAAAATCTTGCTGTGAACCCACAATGGAGTCCAGGTCAAGTCCACAGCTTCTACTGAATGTAGGCAAAGCAGGAGGCAGCTAAAGCATACGGAGCAGTTGACTTACAAAAAGTAACTTACAAGCTGGGGAGTCCAGGACCATGTGGAATTAATAAATTCCACTGGGTCCCTGCTGCCTGCCTTTACCTGACTCTGCATGTTACGTGATTCTCCCGACACATCCGGTACTCTGCAGAATTTAGGAACTCTTCAAAGTATCCTGTCCCCTGGCTCACAATGCACGTCAAACATTTAAAAAAATGCATAAAACTAAGGGAATTCCCAGACAAAATGCATCACTAAGATGGAGAGAAGGGTGAAAATATATCTATCACTTAAGCATAGAAAGCCTTATAAGAATGCCAAAAAGCAACAATTAGAAAATGACAAAATTCAGTAAGAGGTGCTTCTGTGCATTTTTACTTTTTAGATGTCATCCCTGTGGCATGCATACTCACATCTGGGGGGCACAGAGGCCCTTGAAGAAGTAGTAAGGAAATAGCAGCCACATAATGTTAACTGTGCACTACAATGATGCCATCTTTCCTTCTTGTTTTTTCCATAATTACATTGTAAAATGCATTCTATGAGAATGAGACATTAAGGGCCTTAAGTCATCTACAGCTGTGGGCTGCAGATATCTAAAGTTGTGAAAAGCCACTGTATCACTACAGGCCTCAATTCAGCAAGGTAGTTAAGCACATAAGCAGCCTCATTGAAATCAGTGAGACTACTCACATGCTTGAAAGTTAGATTTATGCTTAACTACCTTGATGAACTGGGGCTACATTGTGCACATCTCTGCAATCATATTATCTTCTCATGGTCTTTTTTTTGTTTCTATAAAATGTATAATACAGTGATCTTTAATTCTGATATTTGTAGTTATCAAAAAACCTCCATTAGAAACCTACCTGTTTTAAAATTACTAATATATACTGACAGCCTTAACTACAGCTTAGTGGGCATTTGTGTGAGAGGGCACACGACTAAGTGAGTAATTATATTGCATACTCTCATTCATGAGACCAGATGTCTAATATCTTCAACCAAGTGAGACAGTCATAACCAAAGACCATTCAACATAAATTTCCCTTAGCAAGAAAAAACTTCAAAATAGATTACAATCGCTCAGAGCAACTACAAAAATATATTTTAGTAGTCAACATACTTGTAATATTTACCAAGTATGCTATAAGTGTAACTAAGCAGCTCAGCAAAACTATCTGATCATCTGTGGATAACCTAGATATTTGATAATTACATTCCAGTTGAGCAGTGAAATAATTATGGATGGTATATCAGAGAAAGAATTGATTAAAAATCACAAATAGACATTGTCTAACTACATCATGCCAATAAAAAAACAGTTACTCACCTTTTTGTAACTGTTGTTCTTCGAGATGTGTTGTTCACGTCCATTCCAAGGAGGTGTGTGCACTCCGACAGAGGGGCAGGAGGGTGGGTATTGGGATGGACATGAACAACTTCTCGAAGAACAGTTACAAAAAGGTGAGTAAACGTTTTTTCTTCTTCAAGTGATTGTTCATGTGCATTCCAAGCAGGTGACTCACAAGCCTGAGTTTAGGTGGTGGGGTGACAGTTCACTACAGATTGGAGCACCGCCCTGCCGAAGGCTGTATCGTTTCTGGCCTAGTGCCTGATGGCATTGTGCGACATGAATGTGTGGATTGAGGACCACGTGGCAGCCCTGCATATCTCCTGTGTTGGGACCTGAGCCAGGAATGCTACGGAGGAGGCCTGTGCCCTTGTGGAGTGGGTTGTGATTGGCGGGGTAGACACCTTGGCCTGATTGTAGCATTCACAGATGCAAGACGTGATCCATGAGGAGATACGCTGTGAAGACACAGGGAGCCTCTTCATCTTGTTGGCCACAGCTACAAAGAGTTGCGTTTATTTCCTGAATGGTTTAGTTCGTTCAATATAGAATGCCAGGGCCCTGTGAATGTCCAGGGAATGCAGCCTACACTCTGCATTGGTGGAGTGTGGCTTAGGGTAGAACACGGGGAGAAAAATGTCCTGACCCATGTGGAACTGGGAGACCACCTTCGGAAGGAATGCTGGGTGTGGCCTGAGTTGGACTTTGTCTTTGTGGAAGACAGCGTATGGAGGCTTGGACATCAGCACTCTGAGCTCTGACACCCTCCTGCTCAAGATGATAGCCATGAGGAATGTGACCTTATAGGAGAGATATAGCAAAGAACATGTAGCTAATGGCTCAAAAGGGGGCCCCATAAGGGTGGAGAGGACCAAATCAAGGTCCCAAGCTGGGACTGGTTGTTGAGTATGCGGGAACAGCCTATCCAGGCCCTTGAGGGAGCAACAAACCAATGGGTTTGCGAAGACTGAACCACCTTCAGCTCCTGGGTGGAACGCAGAGATGGCCGCCAAGTAGACCCGAACCGAAGAGAGGGAAAGTCCCCGCTGTCTCCACTGGAGTAGGTAATCAAGAATGAGAGGGATCGGGGTGAGCAATGGAGCCTGTCCCTGCTGTTCAGCCCAGATGGAAGAACGTTTCCACTTGGCCACGTATGTAGCGCTGGTGGAGGGTTTTCTGCTACTAAGGACGGCTTGTCTGACCTGCTGTGAGCATTGCATTTCCACCGGGTTTAGCCATGGAGCATCCAGGCTCTGAGATGGAGCGACTCCAGGTTCAGCTGGTGGAGGTGGCCCCGATCCTGCGTGATCAGGTCCAGGAGCAGTGACAACATGAGGGGCACCTGTATGGACATGTGTAGCAGCGACATGTACCAATGCTGGCGCGTCCACGCCAGCGCTATCAGTATGACGCGAGCATGATCCCTGTGTATCTTGAGGAGTACCCTGTGGACCATGGGGATCGGAGGGAAGGCGTAAAGCAGGCTGCCTTCCCATGAGAGGGGGAAGGCATCCATTAGAGACCCTGGACTGCACCCCATGAGGGAGCAGAACCATAGACACTTCCTGTTGTCCCTCGAGGCAAACAGGTCTATCTGGGGATAACTCCAGAGACGGAAGATTGAGTGTGCAACGTCTTGGCAAAGGGACCATTCGTGACCATGGAATGAGTGGCTGAGGGCGTCCGCCAGGCCATTCTGCACCCCTGAGGGGTAGGATGCCATTAGGTGAATTGTGTTCTGTACACAAAAATCCCATAATCTGAGGGCTTCCTGGCACAAGGGAGAGGAGTGTGCACTACCCTGTTGATATAGAACATCGCTGAGGTATTGTCAGTGAGGACTGCAACGCACCTACCCGCCAATCAAGACTTGAAAGTGAGGCAGGTAAGGAGAACAGCCCATAGCTCCCTGACATTGATGTGTAGGGAGAGGACCTTTGGGGACCAAAGGCCTTGGGTCCTGAGAGTCCCGAGATGCGCCCCCCACCCCAGAGCTGACGCATCTGTCACCAAGGAAAGGGATGGCTGAGGGCTGGCAAAGGGTTTTCCCTCACATACCACCCGCGGGTCAAGCCACCACTGGAGGGAATCTAGCACCGCTCGGGAAAGTGTCACTACCAAGTCCAGCACGTCCCTGGTTGGTCGGTACACAGTCGCTAACCAGGACTGAAGAGAGCGCAGCCTGAGCCTAGCGTGGCTCACCACATAGGTGCACATAGCCATATGTCCCAGCAACTTGAGGCAGTTCCTCGCTATGGTGGTCAGGAAACGGCAGAGACAAAGGATGATGTCAGACATGGACCGAAACCTGGCCTCCGGTAGGTATGCTCTAGCCTGCATCGAGTCCAGAACTGCCCCTATGAACTCTATCCTTTGGACAGGAGACAGGGTAGAGTTGCCCTTGTTCAAACAGGAGACTGAGCTCGAGGAAGGTCTGTCTGATAAAGACCACCTGAGCCTCCACCTGTGCCTTGGAGTGGCCCTTGATGAGCCAATCGTCCAGGTAGGGAAACACCTGAATTCCATGCTTGCACAGGAAAGCTGCTACAACTGTCATGCATTTTGTGAAGATCCTTGGGCCACTGACAGGCCGAAAGGCAGGACTGTAAACTGGAGATGGGTGTTGCTCACTACGAACCTGAGATAACGTCTGTGCTGAGGGATTACTGCGATATGAAAGTAGGCATCCTTCAAGTCGAGGGCGGCGTACCGGTCACCTGGATCCATGGAGGGGATGATGGAAGACCATACGAAACTTGAACTTCTTTACAAACTTGTTCAGATGCTGCAAGTCCAGAATGGGTCTGAGGCCCCCTTTTGCCTTCAGTATTAGGAAACACCAGGAGTAAACCCCCCTGCCCCTGGGTACCTGAGGAACTTCCTCCACTGCCCCTACTATGAGGAAGGACTGCACTTCCTGAATTAGAAGTTGCTCGTGAGAGGGGTCCCTGAAGAGGGACAGGGGGGAGGGGGGGGGCTGGTGGGCGGGAGGAAGGAGAATTGGATAGAATATCTCCTCTCTACCGTGTGGAGCACCCAACTGTCAGATGTGATTCAGGATCAGGCACGACAGAAGGGGAAACACATGACGTAAAGGTAGGATTGGTAGGATCCAGAGTCCTGACTGCTAGGTCATCCTCGACTGTACCATCAAATTTGGGGCCTAGGCCCCGATGGAGGCCGCAGCTGGCTGGATGACTGGCCAGAGGGTTGTTGTTGCCTCCTTCTGCCATTTCTGCTTTGCCTAAGTGAGAGCTCTGGGCAGTTCTGGAGCTAGTATGGCTGCGAAGCCGGCTGCCTGCACTGGGTGGCTGGGGTATGCAGGCCTAACAAGTGTAAGGTAATCCTTGAGACCTGTAGGGTATGGAGCCTCTCGTCCGTCTTCTCGGAGAAGAGCATGGGCCCCGTGAAGAGGAGGTCCTGGATGGTCTGTTGGACCTCATGTGGAAGGCCTGAGACCTGAAGCCAGGCTCCCCACCACATGTCCAGCCTGGTTGCCAGCATGCGGGAGGCTGCATCCAGGGCCGCTTGGAGGGATGTCCGGGAAATTAGCTCCCTCTCCTCTACCAGAGTGGAAAATTCTGTTTGCGATTCCTGGGGAAGGAGTTCAGCAAACTTGGACAAGGCTGAGCATGTGTTATAGCCATAGCAGTTCACTATAGCCTGTTGGTTGGCTATACGTAGTTGCAGACCCCCCATTGAGTACACCTTTCTACCAAAGAGGTCCAATTTCTTGGCCTCTCTGTTCTTCGGTGTAGACCTTGGAACCCCTGATGCTTCCTTTGGTTGGCCGCATTCACAACCAGAGAGTCTGGGGGAGGGTGGGTATATAGGTGCCCATGGCCCTTGGAGGGTACAAAGTATGTCTTTTTGGCTGTAGGGGCCAATGAAGCTGGTGTCTGCCACAAGGTGCAGAACATATCAACTTTAGTTCTGTTGTGGCACACAATCCTGTCGGACAGCGGTGCCGGTGGTGGAGGCATTTGCGCCGGGGCCACCGATGTCGAGGAGACCGACGCAGACCTGGAGCGCGGGCCATGTGCCCGTCCCAGGGGCTGATGGTAGGCCCAGGGAGTCCAGAACAGCCACTGCGCTGGGTAAGGTCATTGGCTTGCCTGAGAAGCCGACCTCCTGCTCCTCAATCTACTGGAGCAGTAGGATTCTGCCTCCGAGTCCGAGGTCTCTGAATAGGAGGACCGAGTGGGAGCAGTACCCACTGTTGCTGGGGAGCGGTGCCATGAGGCCGGGGAGAGCTCTCTCTGCGCCGGTGCTGCCGGAGCAGCATGGGGCAGGGACTGGGGCAACATTATGGCTGGCTTGCCCCTTGACTGGATCAGGGGTTGGGCCATGTCTGGCGGCTCTTTCCACCGGTGCGAGGAGGCCGGCACCGGGAGACTTAAGTCAGAGGCCGCCTCAAACACCTCCGGGATTGATGGGAGATACACATCCTCGCTGAGGTCCAGGCATCTAGACCAGTCTGGACTCGACTGCATCCCCACCAGGGTGGGAGTCAATGGGACCTTGGGAGGGTGCGGTTGTGGCTCAGCTTGTCCCACTGCAGTAGTGGACGCTGACGGCCTTTTAAGGTCCTGGTGGGGTGATCAGTCCCTCACGTGCTTCTTCTTTTTCCCGGGCACTGGAGATGGTTATTGGTGCTACACTTAGGCTGATTTTCTCTGTCCTGATTCTCTCCGGTGCCGGGACTTAAAGGTCTTAGATTGGGCCTCCTGTCTTGTTAGCGGTGCCAGAGCGCTGCGCACATAGGATGAGGTGCTGGGTGTTGGATCGGCAGGCTCAGGGTCCAAGTGTGGCCATAAAACCACCTCCATCAGGAGCACTCTGAGTCTCTGCTCTCTGTCTTTAAGAGTTCTGGGACAGAATCCCCTGCAGATACTGCATTGGTCTCTTTGGTGGCTCTCCCCAAGGCACCTCAAGCAGGATGAGTGCGGGTCATTCTTCAGCATTACCTTCCCGTAGTCTGTGCAGAGTTTAAACCCTGGGGACCAGAGCATGCCCCAGTGGGACAACAAGTATGTTGGGGGGAAGCCGCCCAACAACTAACACTAACTCTAAACTACGAGAGAGAAAACAACTATATACACTTAGACGAGACACTACTAGGCTTGCTGCAAGAGCGAGCAAAGTTCCAGCTAGCCATCACCGGCGGTAAGAAGGAACTGAGGGGATGGAGGGCCGGCGGGCCCCTATACAGGGCGCCATGGAGGCACCAGTCCAGGGGGCACTAGGGCCGACCCTATGGACGCTGCTAAGGAAAATCTTCCGACTGGTGTGCACATGGCGTGCACACAGCTGCTTGGAATACACATGAACAATCACTCGAAGAAGAATATATCCTCCATATTCAGTTTAATTTATAACCACAAAAACCAAGGAGTTCCTAATTATACTGCTCTTGCAGTACACAGACTTCAGACAATTAAATCAGATCTCAGTCTGCTGTCAACCATTTGTTCCCAATGCGAGTTCAGGAGTTTAGTTCCTCCAGCAATTTCTTACACAAAGTCCAGTCTTTCAAAGTAATTAAAAAAAGAAAAAAAAAATCTAACCATGTGCATTTTTTCAATTGTGCAGACATGAATTTAATTAGTTCAATTTTCCTTTTCTTTAGCATCAATCTCTGATTTTAGTTTAAATAATTATCGGTCTCAAAATAGGAGAAAGTAAACTCAGCTAATTAACACTGTTAAGGTTTTTATGCCCAAGCTTTTTCCTACCATAAAACTTATAAAATGGTGAGAAAAACAACGCAACATTAAAAAAAACACACTTGTGAAAGACCATAATGCTCTTAAGAAAGGGCTAATTGTATTGACTGAAGCAGGCTACAGAGCTGGCAGGCGATAAGCAAACTTCCATCCAAAGCTCTTCCTTGAAATACCTATGGCTTTGTCTTGAGAAAAGAAAGACCTGTGCCAAGCTTCATCAAACTGTGGTGGTTTTATGATGTGGGGGCTGGGAAAAAAGGATTTAGAAGATACCACCTGACTTATTTGCATTGGTAACCTACATTACAGTCGGAACCTGGGTGTTCAGGGATAAAAGGCTTAGTGCAAAACCTAGAGTGGTACTCAAATCCTCCCAGCTTTTTGGATTACATATTTTATTTTACCACTTCATTGTTGAGAAACTGAAAAAACAAAACAAGACCTAAAAAAGTTTTTCATTTGTTCCCAGGGTTGCTCATATGCTCAAATTTCTAACCAGTAAATGTGCTCATTAAAAACATTTTTAAAGGTGCTCCCAGCTAGCATCCTGGAAGTGCTGGAGGCTGTGTGTGTGGGAGCCATAGTTCTGCCACATTTTAAAGGTGGTGTCACCATAACCATTCTACATACTAACATGAGGGTTATACAGACTGCAATATGTTCTATAACAACAGATTGTTACAACTGCTCTAACAGTGGAGTGAGAGAAACAATTTTAGGATATTTTTCCGTAACATTTAAAGTATTTGGGTTTTTCCAACCCAAAAAAGATGCATAATGTATTTCAATATAGATCTTTAAGGTGATAAATGAAACATCCAATAATGTTCGAATGTCTGCACATTTCTATGTAGAGCAAACAACTTACCATACTATGAGCTAACTTGGAGTCAGGGAGTCACTGGAATAAATTTTCCCTTGCAGATGTGCAGTCATCAAAAAAAGAATGTGAATCCAGATTTGATTTTAAAAAAAGTTACACGTATTAAAGGATTTTTAACTAGTAGGACTATAGTGTGAGGAAAAAGTGGTAGAGTTGTTCACTTAAAGTGGTGATCGTTTACTTAGGTCTGGTCTCACAATCCTAATTCAGTTAAAATCAGAGGAACAGGGAAGGGAAAGAGGCGCTGAAGAGCAGTGGAAAGTGGAGATTGGGTGATTTAGGGCAGCAACAAAGGGAGGAGCAGAAACTATATATTACAACCAGTCTCAGAATCTTTCCACTCAACAATGAGCTTTTCACTGGAGAGCAACATGGATAAAAATGAGGGGTGAAGACACAAGAAGAGCAAGAGATTAAAAAGAGGAGAGGGGATGGAGAATACCAAAACCAACTGTTAATGTATTAAAACAGGTTGCCAACTGGTATAAGCTGTATTAATAAGGTCCCCCCTATTCACAGTTAAGACAGGACAGAATCACTAAATTCACATTACAGCTGTCTGGGCTGATATCTCAACTGCTCAACATTTACTCTTCAATTTATAGAGGCAATTTCAGAACAACTCATATTTGTTAACAAGGAAAAAAAGACACCTTGCTAGTTCAGAATCAGAATAATAAAGGGAGTCATTTCAGGAAGATTTGGGGGTAATGAGATGAGGGAAAAAACCATTCATTTACATATTCCAAACCTACAAACATTGTACTGATTTTTTTTCCAAGCCACAAGAAAATGTGTCACCCTATGAAGAGAGAAGCATTATGGGAGAAATATAAATTCGGATAAGACAGACTCAGTGGAAAGTAGCATTCATCATTAAGTATTAAAAATAAGAATATAAAAAGATATCCAGTAGTGAAAATAACTGAAGGAAATCAGCAAGATTGCTAAAGTCAAATCAGCTCCTGGAAACTAAGAATCCACCCTCCAATATTACCATTGGATATACTTGAATTAAAAAGACTAAATTAAAAATATAAACAGTTAATAAAGATAAAGATATACTGTAGAACCTAGAAGCTCCCCACCCACCATCCAGTAATATCAAGATCAAAAGACTACCACCCAGCTATAAACAGATTATAAGGGTGAGTCAGCATCCAAGTATCTACCATCCACAAACACAAGTGTACACACACAGACATCTTCAAATGAAAAGAGCTTATGATGGTGAGCTACAACATTGCTCTGATAACCAAAGCCTGAGCTACGGTGATATTTTATGAATTGTAATAAAGAATTAGAAGCTCAATAGATTTATTTCAACAATAGAAAATGGTACTATTTATCTGCACAATAAATGTAATCCTGTGGTAATATAAATAGGATTTATACAATAACATTGCAGTTAAGAACTGCATTCACTGTATTCAAATTGTTCAAAATCTCAAACCACTCAAGCAATTTTCTAGTTCATTTTTAATCTATTTAGTGTGTAGCAGCAGTGCTCATGGTAAGACTGTAAAGGATACGAAGGTATAAAGGGGAGTGTTTTCATCTGAGCTGTTAAAGAAAGACTAACAGGAAAACAAATTATTTTTTTCCTATTGCTCATTTCAGTCAATGAAAGAAGGAAGACTGAGATGCAAGGAATCACTCCCTAAATATAATTGCTTCAGAAACCACACGACAGAGGTGAGTACCAAGGACCTACCTGATTCTCACTTCAGTTTTATACTAGTAACTCCACTGAGCTCAGTAGAGCTATTAACAACTTAATGCTAGTAAGCACAGATTCAGGCCCAAGATCCTAAATATGTGCAATGGCAACACATTACTATTCTTTTTCCATCTCTCTCTTCCTCCTTCCAGCTCCACTTCCTGCCTGTTCTATCTACCTATCGCCCATTCAAACATCTTGTTTATTTTCCTATAACTATTTTTTCTTAATTTCCCTGGATGTTTGGCTTCCACAGCCTCATCAGGAAATACAGCTCATTCTATCACAAGCCTAACCCAAGGACCATTACTAATATGGGACATTTTTCTGCAACAACTGTTTACAAACACATTTGTATATCTTCTAAAATTCATCTCCCTGGAAACAGTAGACTTATGGATTTACAGTTATTAACAGCATTTGACTATTTCATATCAATTGACACAGAAATGAAACAATGTTCAAAAATTGAAGAAAAGGAAGCATATAAAGACTGCACCTTTTTTAGTTCCCTTTGTGGCAGAAAATTCCACTGATGAGTCCCTATTACATAAAAAACCAAAATTTCTCTAAAATTTTAATACTTTTTATCATAATATAGGAAAAAACAGGATAAAGTATTACAGACACTTCCATGTAGTTGTTTCTTGATACAGAGTAGCTGTCTCAATAAATACATCTCTTCAGTTCACCAATCACTGTAGTAGTTAGAGGTTAATCAGGCATCAGTACTATACAACAACTAGAATCAGAGAGGTTTGCAGCAGTTTAGAGGGTTCTATAGAAGGACAAGACACAAACATTCCACGGTGCTTTATGGTGCACAAGTTGCAAATTGCCATAAACTACTTCAGTTGGTTACACTTTTTGGGACCAGGGTCTGAAAGTGTCCTATACTTATTTGCAAATCTATTTAACATCCAGAAACATTTAACTATTTAGATTTCAACAGGATTTTCTTTAAAAGTACAGCCTAAATATCTGTAATTATCAAGTGCCCACAGTTGCTTTAAAGTTGTTTTTACCCATTACAAATGCACATTTGAAAACTGTATAAAATCTCTTACAAAAGTACCTAACAAAAAGTTTCCAGATACTTAACCAAAATATTTGTTTTGAAAAACATTTGTCTTTTTTTTTTTTTTAGGCACAGGTTCGAGGAAGGGGACACTTAACATTGTGCTTGTTGAACCTTGCACAGAGCTGGACATAACTACATTGGCAGGACTCTTTCTACCAAGTTGTATTGCTACAGCATTGTCTGCATAGTGGGTGTGCATAGACTTTCATAAAAAAATGTGTAAGAATAGGGCTAGGGAGCAGGAAAAGAAAAACAGGAGATTAAAAAGTGGTAATTTGCCTTTCACAGATGAAAGATAGTATCTTAGATGGAGCGTATGGAACGATGGAAAAGATTCATGAAAGGAATAATTGTCACAAAAGATATTTTCAAGCACAATTACAGAATTGAGAATCAAACCACATATCAATATTTTCAAACTTGGGTGCCTAAATTAGATAGCTAAATCCATAGCAGTCTGATTTTCAGAGACATTAAGCACCTGTGGCTCCAAACAAATTTAAAGGGAGCTCTGAATATTCAGAACTTCTGAAAATTAGGCCACTTATCAACTGTAAATATGGATTAATTAAGCACCCAAGAATATCCTGACCATAACTCTTCATCATGGGACCTTTGTCTTGCTGACCAGAAGAAAAGAGGTTGTTGTCTATAGGAAGCTCCCTCTACAATTGGTGGCAGCGGGTGCAGAAGGAGAAAGTTTCCCTGGATGGAGCAGGGAGGAACATGAAGTAGCTGGACCGTGTGTGTGTGTGTGTGTCTGTGTGTGTCTGTATGGATTCTGCCCTTTCAGGTGACCAGAGGGTGAGTGGAGAAACTTTCACTGAGATCAGGCTGGCAAGACTGAACATTTTAATCACAGCTTGATGGAATATCATGTTATCTTTAAGCAACTTGGTTTTAGAAAGTTCAGAGAGTCATACGAAAACCTAATTTATTACTACCACTACATTATTGCTAGAATTCAGAAGACAATGCTCAGAAATGACAGATGAGATGACCAGCAGAAGTGAGGGAAAGGAAATTTCATCAGGTTTTAGAATTATTAGCCTAAGTAACATGGCGGCTGTCAAACAGGCAGTTAAGGGTTAATTCCTCTTTTACCTGTAAAAGGTTAAGAAGTTCACAATTCCTAGCTGACACCTGACCAGACGGATCAATAAGGGAACAAGATACTTTCAAAATTGAGAGGGGGGAAAATAGTCCTGTGTCTGTTCTGTGTGTGGTGCTGCCGGATAGGGAGAAAGAACCATCCCACTCCTAACAGAGTAGTGAGTAATTAGAGAAGGAATGTATTAAATTATTTTTATTTTTATTTGTCATTTCTTTTGCAAACATAGAGGGAGAATCAAATTGGGTTTCTGTGTAACTTTAAGGTTTTGCCCAAAGGGAAATCCTCTGTGTTTTGAATCTGTTGTCTGTGAGATCATCTTGCTTTCTAATCTCACAGAGGTATTCCTTTCACACTTTTTCTTTAATTAAAGTCTTCTTTTAAGAACCTGATTGCTTTTTCCTTATTTTAAGATCCAAGGATTTTGTTGAAATTTTCTTGAGTCTATGCAGGAAAAAAGGTATAAAGACTTGGGGGAGGGAAATTAGTCAAATCCTGCCAGGAAAGGGGGGTAAGGACTGGGGAAATATTTGGGGGAAGGCAGAGTTCCCAAATGGCTCTCCCTCAAATGTTTTTTTAAAACATCTGGTGGTGGCAGTGACTGTTTTGCCTAAGCTGGTAAAAATAAGCTTAGGGGTTATTCATGCAGGTCCCCACATCTATACCTAAAGTTCAGAGTGGAGGGGACACGTTGACAGTGGTATAGTATGTAATATTTGCACAGAGTTGAAATCAATATCTCTATACATCTATATCTAGATCTATTTGTTTAGTATAAAGATAGTTCAGGAAATGTCTCTTAAATGCCCATTTTTTATATTTAACCAATTGTGCTAAAAGATAAATTAAAATAATCAAGCACATACAAAATTGTAATACAAAAGACTTCAGGTCAAAAACTATGCCTTACAAAAATTCTACCTGTAACAAATACACTAATTATGAGAAAACTATTTTCACTGCCAAGATCTGTGTCTCAACACAATTTCATCAGTATGAATTACACTTAAATCTATATAATTCTTAATTTCTAATTGAACAGTGAATAAGGATGAAACAAGAAAAATTCTGATTAGAAGAGAAAGTTTAGTTGTGTTACCTAGTAAGCGCAGGGCTATGTTCAGTCAGGGCTACCAACAGTTTCAGGGCATACACTGGTACTGGATCAGGTGCCATTAGAATGTGCTCATATCTGCAATGAAAAATAAGTAATTATAGTGAAAAGTCAGAGGTATTCTGTATCATGCAGCTGATATGCTTTGTGACTAGCTTAAATT
This sequence comes from Chelonoidis abingdonii, assembly GCF_003597395.2. Classification (NCBI taxonomy): domain Eukaryota; kingdom Metazoa; phylum Chordata; order Testudines; family Testudinidae; genus Chelonoidis; species Chelonoidis abingdonii. The sequence goes on from NC_133770.1 coordinate 86,784,191, forward strand.
ATATCAACTACTAGAGTTTTATGAAAATCACCAATCCAAAATGATTCTCTTTTACAAGTCAATAACAAGACAAAGACCTCAGGGCCTTGCAGCCTGCCTCAAACCTGAATACAAGTGTTGAGCACAGGTTGGATGTGAAAATGACAACATACTGGGGTCAGGCTTTAAGATCAAGCCCAAAGGACTAGAGGTGGACGTGGGGTTGTGGGCATCCCTGGAGGCGGCATAGTAAGGCCAGGGCAACAGCAGATATTCTTTTCTTTACATGGGACAGTGGCTGGCATCAGCAGCACTGATGGGGAGGGAATGCTTTGCTCGCACCAGCTGTTTCCCACCTTATGACACAGACAAATACACAAATGTGCGCGTACACACATGGTCCAGCTCAGCTGTGAATAGAGTGGTGCGGTGTGGCCAGTCAGATTCCTGCATTGGGTATCCCTGGCCTTGCACTACACCCTCCTTGCCTGGCATGGAGTAGTTCATGATTCCCTGTGCAGAAGTTGTTCTTGCTGCAGCATTTCAGGAAATGTGTGAAGATGGTGATTATGCGGGGGCTCAGCAAGTGGTTACTAACCCCAAGTCACCCCACAGTCCCAGGGCCTGTGCCCACACCTACCCTTCCCTGTGCCTGGTGCCCTGCAGCGGTGCCAAGCAGGAGGTAGCAGCAGAGGGGAGGAGGACAAGGATTTCTCCCATGCACACAGCAATGGGGCTTGGTGCCTGGCTGCAGGCTGGAGGCCGGGGGCTTAGGGTTGCCAACTTTCTAATTGCAGAAAACTGAATACTCTTCCCCTGCTCCAGGCCCCGTCCCTTCTCCGAGGCCCCACCCCTGATCACTCCATCCACTGCTCTCTCTCACCCACCCTCACTCACTCATTTTCATAGGCCTGGGGCAGGGGCATAGGAGGAGATATGGGGTGCAGGTCTCAGGCAGTGCTTACCTTAGGCAGCTCCTAGGAAGCGGCCACTATGTCCTTCTGGCTCCTACATGGAGGGGCAGGCCAGTAGGCTCTGTGTGCTGCCCCTTCCCACAAGCTCTGCCCCCACAGGCCATGGTTCTCAGCTCATGGAAGCTACAAAGCCAGCGCTCGGGGTGAGGGGAGCATGCGGAGCTCCCGTGGCTACCCCTATGCCTGAGCCAGAGGGACATGCCAGCCACTTCCTGGGAGCTGGGTAGGGAGCCTGGCAGCCCTGCACCAACCAGACTTAACAGCCTGGTCAGCAGTGCTGACTGGCACCACCAGGGTCCCTTTTCGACCAGCTTTTCCTGTAAAAAACCAGACAGCTGACAACCTTAGGGGGGGGCTGTGGTCCCATGACGGTGCAGGAGCAGACAATTCCAGGTTCATTGGGGCAGCTGCAGGATAGGGTGGGGGAACAAGGCAGGTCTGTGAATGACAGAGGGACATGGGTCTGTTTGTAATGCCCTGGCCATGCTCAGGGGCGGCTCTAGGCATTTTGCCACCCCAAGCACAGCAGGCAGGCTGCCTTCGACGGCTTGCCTGCAGGAGGTCCCCGGTCCCGCAAATTCGGCGGCAGCCTGCGAGAGGTCCGCCAAAGCCACGGGACCGGCAGACCCTCCACAGGCATGCCACCAAAGGCAACCTGCCTGCCCCCCTCACGGCGACCGGCAGAGCGCTCCCCATGGCTTGCCGCCCCAAGCACGAGCTTGGCATCCTGGTGCCTGGAGCTGCCCCTGGCCATGATGGTCTGCTGGCTCCTGGTTGCTGTCCGTCTGCACCTAACTTTGCAACCCAATGCAAGAGTCCGGGTCAGATCAGGTATGAAAACAACTTGACGCTCCTGCGTTTGGGTCAACTGTGGTCTAATCATGTTGAGGTCAGGCTTTAAAATTAGGCCCAAACAGCTCTCTAAAGAATTCTAACTCTTCGGAACTGTATAATAAGACCATTACTTCACAAAAATTATCTCAGTTTATGGGAAGAAAATACAAAGAAAAGCAGAGCGACCCCCGCGGCATGCTGCCCCAAGCACGCCCTTGGCGTGCTGGGGCCTGGAGCTGCCTCTGTTTAGTAATATCTATATCTACATTTTCAAAGGGCCAGCAGTAAAATGACAAAACACTCATTTCACACAATGAATCTTGAAATAGTAAAAGGTACAAGTGCTGGAGGAACTCAGAAATATCGTATGAGGGATCATATGTGACCAAACCTAGAGTCTTGATTTCATTTATTTTTTTTTGCCATTTAAAACCTTTTTAAGCACCAGGGTGAGGAGCAGGGGGCTGTTTGTTTTGAATGAAATGTACTTTCATCCTCCAAGAAATGCTAGTGAATGTGCAACAACTCCAATCAGTATTTATTCCTTCAAAAATGCCAGGTAGTAAGGGAGACATGATTATTAGTTACCTACCACCTAACATCAACTCATTCCCCTCAAAGTTTGCTTTATTTATTTTTTTTATTTTTTAAAGACAACTGAAGATTGTACATCACACACAGGGAGATATAGTAGATAGGCAAGAACAGGGAATCTGGATGCAATGTCTGATCAACTTTACAAGCAGATAAAAGTAAAAACATGTATGGAAAGTCCGGAGCAGTAAAGAGGTACAAGAAAGAAATCTTTGAAAAGACCCATGCAATATGCAATATCTCCACTAACTGAATGCCTGGTAAAGAGGAAACAAGATGCTGAATATCAACATGGACACTGCTGCTTCTTCCAACATGATAATCTTTGATTTACCAGAGGAATAAAGATATTTCTATTTCTTTTTTGTTTGTTTTAATGAAAAGAACAGCTGTAAAATAACAGCATAAGGTAATGGGGAAAAGTAGGGATTGAAATAAGATATACGAGAGAGAGAGAGAGAGAGAGAGAGAGAGAGATTGATTCACTCCTGTCAAAAACAGCACCTTTCATTAGTAAGAATACCAAATTTTTTGGCACCAAAATGTTTTCATATTGCATAAGCATTTTCTAAAAATGTTCTGAAGCAGGACAAAATGCAACAAAAAACTACCAGCAAACATCATTGGTTATCTTGGCACCTATGGGACTCCCTGTAAGAGTGTGCCTGTGCACACAATGCACTAATCTGCATTGAGAGGTATAAATTCTAGGGAACATTCAGCACATCACACACTAACTGGCCTACGTGAAACCTGCTGGCATACACTAAAAGTTCCCTGATGTGCGTTAAAGTAGTCTCATTTCACACAGTACATGTGTGAGCAAGGAAGGGCTTGCTTTCAGCAACACATCACTGTAATTAATTATTACAGATATAAAACTACCATCAAGTATTAAGTCTTTGTGCTACCATGCAAGACAGTAGGTTCAGTTCCTGGTATTTCCTCCCCAAAACGTCACGAACTTGGAACATAACATGGCTAGCACACTTAGCTTTAATTAAAGTATTAATTTACTTTCCAACTAATAAATTCCAATACCTGAAATAAAATACATTTTTTCATTTATGATTAATGAATGTCACTTTATCTCACATTAGAAAAAAGTCTTCATTCACTAGTGACATAGGCCCCAATTCTGCAAACACTTACACATGCGAGTAGTCCTACTAATCTCAGTGAGACTTCTCATGCATGTTTTGTGACAAAGTTCCTCCTCTACCTTGGTGGGTCCTGCGCTTACTGGCAGATTTGCTCGCCTCACAGATTCACCCTCTGGGTTGAGAAACAGCCCAGAGACCTTCCCCTCTGGTAGAAGCCACAGTCCAGGTCAATTCTTCCTGTTTGATCAGGAGTTGGGAGGTTTGGGAGGAACCTGGGCCCATCCCCTATTCCAGGTTCCAGCCCAGGGCCCTGTGGACTGCAGCTGTCTAGAGTGCCTCCTGGTACAGTTGCGTGACAGCTACAACTCCCTGGGCTACTTCCCCATGGCCGCCTCCTTCTTTGTCCTCACCATCAGACCTTCCTCCTGATGTCTGATAACGCTTGTAGTTCTCAGTCCTCCAGCAGTATGTCTACTCACCCTCAGCCTCTTGCACACCTCTTGCTCCCAGTTCCTCACATGCATTTCCTCTCCTCTGGACCCCTGGCTCTCTTTGGTCTTACTGGAGTGAGCCCTTTTATAGCATCAGAGGGGCCTTAATTAGAGTCAGGTGCTTAACAGCCTCACCTGACTCTTAGCAGGTTAATTGGAGGCAGGTGTTCTCATTAGCCTGGAGCAGCCCCTGCTCTGGTCACTCAGGGAACAGAACACTGCTTATCCAGTGGCCAGTATATCTCCCTTCTACTACTTTGCTGTTCCCAACTGGCCTGGGTCTATCACAGTCCCAAGGACTGCTGGGACTACATTTTTAAGCAAGGGAGCCTAAAGATAATCACCTAAATTAGCTCTCAAAATCTTGAATTTGTGGCACAAAACATGGATTTAGGTCTCAAAAACTGGTAATTCATAACAATATTAATAAATATTGATACAGAAGCCTAACTTTAGGCATATATGCTTATAAATGTGGTACACCTCTACCCCGATATCACGTGACCCAATATAACATGAATTCAGATATAATGCGGTAAAGCAGCGCTCTGGGGGGGCGGGGCTACACGCTCTGGCGAATCAAAGCAAGTTCGATATAACGCAGTTTCACCTATAACGCGGTAAGATTTTTTGGCTTCCAAGGACAGCGTTATATCGGAGTGGAGGTATACTTGGTAACTTGTTAACATCCATAGAAAAAATATATTATTTAAAAAACAAATGATTACCATTATATTTATTTAAACTCCATCTCCCATGTGTTCAATTAAACCAGTCTTAGTTATTTGTTTTTACTTGAAACTCCAGTTTTTAACCCCAAAGGTAACGTAAGTGAACTATTTAGGGTAAGATATTTTGGCGTACTAAGTAATTCTATAGCCAAGTGATTCATCGACCCAAATACCACACAAAAAACCCAGAACTTCCAAACTGAACATTCTTTTTGTGGCAGTTATGATGAACTTTTTCTGGAAAAGTATAAGTGCTTATGAATCACATATATCCTAGTGCTATACCTTCTATGTGCAGAACAAGTCTCTTTGCTCCTAAGCCATTACAATGTGAATATCTATGACCAATATTTTCAACATATGAAGAAATGTACAAACTAATACAGCTCCATTTTTAGAGATGAAAATAATTATTTGGTAAATTTCAGCTATAATCTGGTAAAGAGCTATACTGCCATCTTTCTCACATATAAATAGTGTCAAGGGAACCCAGAGGCTTTGGAGTTCCTTTAACCACTAAAAATTCTAAACATTTAACTCCTCCCTATCTGAATGATCCAAGATTTTAGTTTGGAGAACTGGGCTGGAAATCTGGCAAGAACAACCACATGATATTCTTAATTACATTTCAGCACGAGATCTCAACCAAAACCAGGAAGTGCGGAGGAATTTGTAAATGAGAAATATTATTTTCTGTATTTTAAGAGATTAAAAAATATTTTCATATATGAAAAAGGGTTGGTGTGATCTGAGTTTGAGGAAAATTTAGGTCAGTTTTTATTTAATACAAACCATATCATCCATCCCTGTTTATAATATTATTTCCAAAAGTTTTGTATTTGTTACTAAATACCCAGGAAAAATAAAACCTCTAATTGAAAGTGAAGGGTTAGAATCCATGTGCATTTTATATAACAACCTGGTACATGGATTGTGCCAGCTCTTTCTCAGACCCAAAGTTCAGAGTTTGGTCAAGAGATCAGAGGCCTAGCAAACAGTGGTTAGCTAAGAGAAAGCTGGGGTAAACAGATAATCTTGTTTTGCTAAAATAGGCCTGGTCAGCAAATTGCCAGGTGTTGGAGCTAAGAACTAAATAACTGTGTTTTATTCAGAGTTGCAAATTGAACAAAGAATCCCTGTTCCTATTGTGTCAGTCTCTTCTGTAGGGAATGTTCTTCCCACAGATCCAACCTTGAGTGTATGAAAAGTTGGCACATGTCAGTATAAGATATGGCTTCGTTCCACCTCCCTTCCCAGGGACCAATGCCTGCCTTAAGACATAAAGGGGACAATCTTTATTGTCATATACACTGTTTATGTATATGACAGTTTCACTGTTTCTTTGCTTTAACCCTTAGGAATGTACCTGTTGGACAATCAAAGGAGTTGCTCCATTCCTATGGATCCCGAATCAGAATTCAACATATATATTTTATATTAATAACATTTTTATCAAAGTATTAATTAAATGTTAACTTGCTAACTTGAGACCATGGGCGGAGACATTATGTAACCTTTTAACCATTGGCTAAAGTGCTATCTTGTCTTGCTGCAAAACCTATATCGGGATGTGGGACTGCCTAACCTGTCACTTTCCCCCGCCCATAGAAAACCTATATATTCTATTGTAATCAATTGACTGACAGTGTCTCTGATCCTAATAAGCAAGGTGACACTCCGCCAGCGCTGTGTGCAATAAACTTCTATGCTTGGCCTCTATGCAGTGTGGATTTATGTCCTTCAGAAAGAAATGAAAACATTCCACTCAATGAAAGGTAGGGAAAAAAAATAACATTCTAATCTACAAACACTAACATTTCTAACCTGAAATTACCATTCTTTGACTCAAGTAGAGGGTGCCATTTATGTATATAGTACATGAGAAGAAAATGATGACTGTTCTTTGCTAATACTGCATTTCTGCAATGCTGCCCTTTTGCATTTCTGATATATAGAGCAAAATTCTAACACCTGGGAGAATCTCCCACTTGAATCAATTGAATGTGGGCAGACTTTTTGCAGGCTTCAGTTGCACACAAAGTAGGCCAGTCAGAGCCCCCTTTAAAAAGGAAGTCAGCACAAATTAAACTATTAAATCCCCCTTTTCCATACAACTGGATAGCGAGGATCTCAGTTCTTGAGACTGAAATGGAGCCGAATGACTCCTTTCAAGAATCTCATTACCATGGAGTTTGAAAATACTATTTCCCATGGATGGGTGGGTGAAATGCCAAAATTGCCACCAAGTGTACTCTCAACTAATTAAGTGAAAAATCAGAAACCTGAAGGTGTAAAAGGTACTCTGAGTTGTTCTGGATACAAACCATTTTCGGTTGAACTGCCCAGGCTAACCACCACATCAAGAACCCCTTCTGTTTGGCCAAACAGGCCACTCTGATGGAGAGCTTTATATTATTAAGCAAGATTTGCTGGACCACCTCTGAAAATCACTCCCCTCCTCCTCTAACCATCCAGTATCCTTGCTTCTCTCGTTATGATTCATGAATGGCTGAGAGAGCATTCCTACAATTTAGCTGGGTGTGAATCTCCACATGCTGATGGCTGAGTGATCACAGCCCCTGGAAGGGTTTGCTGTTTGTCACTGGCATTGCACTGAGAGAGACAGCCCAGGCTGGAGAGTTTAATGGATACAGCAGTCCCATGTTTCCGGTTGTACCCCGGGGATCCCATCACAAGTACTGAATGAATTTTGTAGGCACACATCTGGCAGAAAAATCTGACACGCCAATTATTCAGTATTTACTACTATTTTAGTTTTGTTTAAATCAAAAAGGTATTCAAAACAAATATACAGTCAAAATGGATTGTATATCAAATTATTCCCCATTAGAGCAGCAGTACTGTACTTACTGAGGCAGCAATGAATCTCTAATGAGACACAGAAGCTTGTTGTTTGAGTCAAGGCTCTCCCCTTTCTCCTCAGCCATGACCTCGTGGCTCACAAGCAGTGATGTGGTTTCTGAAAGCAACCGCAAGCTGAAGAGTCTCCATTCCACTTGAAAATAAATGTGCCAAGAATGTGACCACACTGAAGTCTAATTAAAACAAAATGTGGAATTCATGGAAATTTTAGTTGATGTGGTCATGTACTTACCATTCTGACTACGGACCAAAGAAACTAAGGGTGGGAGGATATAGTCCACAACCTAAAACAGAGCATTAAAAAGATCTGGTTTACATCATTCAAAAAGAAAAATAGAACTCAGATATATATACATAATCTGTTTATTCCACTGCTAGACTCTTTAATCAGAGGAATGAACAATCATGGAAATCCATCCATAATCACACTTATTAGGCCATCAAGTTCACTTTGTTCTAGTAAATCACTATAATGATGTGTATATCAAAAACAGTAGGATCAACGTTGGCACAATTTACTGAGAATTCTTTTTAGTTTAAAAAGCAGAATTTGATGCTGATGTTGGTAATTTTATTTTAGCTTCTTTAATATCTAAGTGTATTAATCCCCATGCTCCAGTCCATAAACTAATCAGCAAATGGGATTAGGAAGAAATTTCCTCCAGTGATAGTTAAGGTACATTGTGCAAGTTTCACACCCTCTACACTGAAGCATTCATCATCAATTTCAGAGAGAGGATATTTCAACTAGATAAACCATTGGTTCTTTCCAGTATAGTCATCCATAGGTTCCCATTAAGATTCAGATTTAGAGACTGAAGTCTTGAATTTTGAAAAAAATAAACTCCAATAAAATATTTCTATATTCCCTAGAGTCACTGAGCAATATATTCCAGTCTGATATATCAAGTCCCCTCTTTAGTGGAATGGCAGCTTATTCTCATCCTCAATTTTATGCAAATTCAGCCTTCTAACAGCAAAAAAAAAAATTATTGGGAATGGAAAACTCAACAGGAGCAGAAATGAAAACCATCAGAAGCAACAATACAGCAAACTGATTTTGAGCATCCAGGGCAGGTCACAGATCCTAAAACTGAGAAGTTAATATTACTAGTTAATCATCATTTCAGTAAACTACACAAAATCTAATAATGAAAAAAACTTTCAGGATAATAACACCACACAAAAATCTAGTAGAAAAAAATGATTTGAGCATGCTACCACAAGATGAGCTTCTCGATTGCTCTGAACAGAATGTAAGATATGTTTTAAAAAAAAAAAAATATTTGTGGCTAGCTTCTTAGTTAGTATAAATCAGTTTAGTTCCACTGAATTTATTTGAATGTTACCAAAATGGCATATTACAATGGTTAACAATTTTTTGTTTGGAGAAGAATCATTTCATTTCATAAAGGACTCAAAGTCTTAATCATATATAAGGTGCATTTTTCAATACTTCATCATTATGAAATCTTTCGTAGTCTTTACAATACATATATAATAGAATCAGTAATTAAATGACTTAGCACTGCAATAGCTCCTTTCAATAGAGGACTTTAAATTGCTTTACAAATGCTAACTAAGCAAGTCTCAAAACAGACCTGTGAGATGGGTAAGAGTGTATGGGATCACTTTTTCCACCACTTAACACAGCTGCTTTTAGTTGAAAGAATATCTCCCATTTGGTCAGTTCAGATCCTAGGTTTAGGAATGCTCCTGGATTCCTTGCTGATGCTATTTCTCTCACATACAAAGCATTACTCACAGATGCTGCTATCATCTCTGGCTGGCTAGAAACACCATCATATTATGGCAGACAATGACCTGGTCTCAGTTATAGATGTTTTCACCACCTCCTGTCTGGACTACACCAATGCAACACACATCAGCCATTAGGAAACTCCATCCACTATAGAAAGTTATAATGTGTCTCCTCAGCAACACAGGCTAATGTGACCCTACCAAACCTGTTTCCTCTACTCTGTACCCTGACTTCCCATAGAATATTCAGTCAAATTCAATGTCTTGGTCCTTATCTTCATGGTGCTCTATTGACTGGGCGCAGCATATCTAAAAAAAAGAAAAGTCTAAAGATCCAAGATGAAGCTTGCAGTTGACAACTTTCTCCCTCAGTCACAACAGAACTTTCAACCATAAGTATAAAGTTCATCTGTGCCAGACACAGAGCTTTCTTGGGGGCCAGTTCAAGAGCATGGAATGAACTCCCCCAGGAATTACGCACTATCACAAACCTCACCACCACCTTCCCACCATCACCAACAAAATATACCGACCAAAAGAAAACACTATACTGCATACACAAGTCCCTGACAGGGTGAGAATGAGAGGAAGAACAAACCATATATGACAGATGACAAACACCTTGTAATATGCTACTGGAAGGTGCCCCGATACTAAAATGATGAAGACATTATAAGAACTTATATGCAATAGATAAGACTGGATTCCTACACCTCAGGCAGGAGAAAAGGTTAGTCAGTCTTCCATCATATAGTAGAGAGGGGAAAACTGTTAATATTGTGAAACATGGAGAGGACAGACAGCTTTGCTTCCTAAGAGCTCATCTACTCTTTTTCACACACGTATGAGGAGAGGGAGTCTATGCACATGTAGTGGGGAAGGGTGCAGAAACAGAGGTGTACTGCCACGAGAGCATGCTCCCTTTCCCCCATGCGGGGGCTTCTTGGGGTTCCAGTTCCAAAGCTTTGCAGGGAACAAAAACTGATGCATTATCCCCTCTTCCTCCTTTACAGAACTTGCAGACAGAACATGTAGTAAGACATACTGCTTCCTTCCTGTGCTGTGCAAGCCTCTGAAAGAGTGAAGGCATGGACAGATACTTGGGCACCTGAGGTCAGGATTCCTCCTGACAGAGTGATCCCTGCAGAAGCCAGAGGGCCAGTGATAGCTTGATAGCAGAGTCTCTGGTGGCTCATTGTGAGGTTTAGGGGGAGGTAGGATGCCTCGCCTATTCTGTGGACATATAGGGAAACAAATCCCTGACATGCAAGAATCAAACAGAAATTAAGCAATTTCAGGGAGTATCTATTCCTCTGTGTGGATTAGTCCCATATACGAAGTACTAGGCCAATAGGTAGATAAGAAGATTTTTCTTTTTGTTTAAAAGGAATGTTCTTGTTTGATATACTCTGTATATAAAGGTACAGAATACACCTAAAAAATTCAGTGCTCAAAAAATATTAAAGACTCTGTTGATTAGCAACATTATGGGTACGTCTACACTTCAAACCGGGATTCCCAGCTTGAGGAGACACACTCATGCTAGCTTTCACTGAGCTAATATACAAAAATAGAATGTAGCTGCAGCAGTGCGAGTGGGCTAGCTGTCCTTAGTATGTGCCCTGGGGCTTGGACAGGTACATACTCAGAGCAGCTAACTCCTCCTGCAGTTTGCGCTGCTTTGGCTGTATTCTATTTTTAACATGCTAGCTCAATGTCTCCTCAATTTGGCAATCCCACCTTCAGTTCGAAGCATAGACGTACCCTTTGTTAACAATATTCAAACTCCCTAAGCATCACAAACTGTCTTAAAATAAAAAGCCCTATTTACAGAGACAGAATAATGACAAACAGATCACTCCACATAGAAATTGTTCTGTACTGGCTTTCATTTGATTAATTCCAAGTAATTCCCCATTTATTCTAACCCTACTAACAATACATGTTCCTTCACTTTTAGAAATAAAACTCTTCAACGAACAACTTGAATTTGATCATATTGTATTGTCATCATGTCCACAGCAACTGAATATGGTGCTTGAAAGTCAACCTACTGTTGCCGGTCAGTCCAAAGCATTTATAAACATCATTATTTTTAAACTTCATTAATCTTTTTTAAAATGAAGATAAACACCATGTTTTCTTCATTTGCTATTGGGAACTAAAACAATCTCAATGTTGCTGTTACGGAGCAAATGTTATGCACCACTCAAGAAGGTTTTAGCTTATTTTTTTGTTCATGACACACTGATGGTAGGCAACTTTGTCTAAAGGAACTATGCTAACCTCTGGGACCTATTGATGATACACACTTCTGGCTAGTAAAAGGATATCCTATTAACCACTTTTATATTTAAAGTATTGATCTGGAACTGTGAACATGTCTTGCTTCAACTTTTCAAAAAAGCATTAAGTTCCTTTGGGTGCTGACATTTATATTCATACATTCCAGTCATGTCCAACCTGCAGCAATTAAAAGATATCCCTTGAGTAAAAGTATTTCTAAAAATATTTTGCATGTGTCATGTAAAATGGAGTAGCACTTTCCTCTACAGTAATGGTAAGCTGTACCTTACAAAATAATTAGCACACTAGACCCTGCAAATGGTAAACTAATTACAGTTCACACTATTAGCAGCAGACGTGGTTACAGACAATCAGATATGATGGACTAAAATAGATCTCTTCAACCTAGCATACTAAATTCAGGGCACTTTTCCCATTATACATGGGGTTTGAATGGCCATTCGTTGGACACCAGTATCGGTCTGGAGAAAGAGAAAACTTATTGATGGAAATGAAGCAGGCAAGTGACAGATTAATTTTCTCAAAACGAATTGTTCATAAGCAATGGAAGTAGTTATTTTCAGTTAATAAATATTTTTTTAAAAAGACATCCATTTGAAAACTGGGAAAGGATTCCGTCTATATACAGAAGTACCATATTTCATAAACTTTAACAAGCATTTGGGTGGACGCAAAAATTAGTTCTGGTTATTGACAGTGATTGTTTGGATAAAGTAAACACTACCACAAAACTTTGCAAAACACCTGAATAAAAACTGAAGTATTTTTTAAAGTGAAAAAAGTTTGGTTAAATTAAAAAAAATAAATAAACACACACATGACTTTGCCCTTTCTTAGTCTGGAAGGAACTAAAATGGATTCTTGCAGCATATTTGATCTACACAGAGCTAGGAAACAAATGAAGAGTCTGTCTACATGTCAAGTTACTGCACAGCAAACCAGGGCGTGACTCTACAGCAAACCAGCTTGCAGTTTGGTGGACACTGCTACAGCACAGTGAAAATACAGCTTAGGGCTTGGCTACACTCAAAACTCCAAAGCGCGAGTGTGGTTGCAGCGCCAGCGCTGGGAGAGAGCTCTCCCAGCGCTGCAGGTATTTCACCTCCCCGTGGGGATTAGCTTGCAGCACTGGGAGCCGCACTCCCAGTGCTGGGGCACTGTTTACACTGGTGTTTTGCAGGGCTGTAACTTGCTGCGCTCATGGGGGATGTTTTTTTCACACCCCTGACCGAGAAAGTTGCAGCGCTGTAAAGCGCCAGCATGGCCAAGACTTTAGTGATAATTTTGAAGTGAAGTGGGATAGTCACTCCTCACTTTTTGTCACAATATGAATATTAAAAAGACACCTGCCTTCTTGCTGCAATTTATTTCAGAAAAAACAGACCTTATAATTTAATATAATGCACTGACAGAAGGTACTGAAATTTCAGTTAACATTTTGAAAGAAACATGCATCACTTTCACGGAGGTCACACTAAAGACACACTAAAAAGCACAGAACCATTATCTTAAACAGTAGTTGCTCTTGGAATGGTGTCTAACAATGAATTTACTTGCTTTTAAGCATCTGAGATAACATTCACTTGAATTCACTCCAGATCTCTATTTAACTTCCACTTCAAGAACAGCTTCTACAATTCCGCTTGCAGTGAATTGAATTGACTTAAAAATAAATTGTATATCCCTGTTCTACTTCTCTTACCCTCTATCTACTTATCTATCTGATTCTGAGCTCCTAGTAGGGAGGACCAGACTTTCTTGACTGTTTGGCAAACACCCAGCATATTGTGGATTGCTTACTGTACACTATTCAAAACCATCAATAACTTTTACTTTTAGAGATGGCTCTCTTCAGGTCGTGGTTAAGGCACTGGCAGAACAAAGTGGGGAAACTTCCACAGATGTTCAGTGCTGTTCTTGTGCTGTGGCTCAAGTGGTCAATCCAGTTCTTTTCGCATACAAAATTATTTTAAAAACAGATACATTTCCAGAGCTAATTTTGGACAAAATATCTGACTCTTTTTGCACCTTTTCAACTGATTGGACATAATAAATTGGACCTAAACATTTATGTTCACCTTTTAAATTTAGATCTTTCTATAAAATGAACAAATCTTTTTCAATCAAAAAATAATTAAAACTTTTTTCTATATTCTGACATACATATTTTAAGTCATGACCCTAATAATTACTGACTACTTGAAACATTCTGTTTATTAGTGGGAATTCAGACAGTATGTATGCAATTGTTTCATGTACTGTCAGGACTTACTGTTGAGTGGTGGAGGGTCAACAAGACTGGATGCTGTGTTATTACTTCGAATGCTGATAAAGTGGTCTTAATTAGTTCTTCTGATGCAGCTTGACCTGTTCATAAAAGAATAATTGTTTTTCCTTATAACATGCTACAGTAAGAATCATAGGTGCCGGAACTAGGGGTACTGCCACACTCGTGGCTTGAAGTGGTTTCCATCATACACAGGGTTTACATTTGGTTCAATGGCTCTCAGCACCCCACTGTACACATTGTTCCAGCACCACTGGGAAGAATACATCCATATAAAGATATGGGAATGCCACAGATGAACTTACCTATTGCTCCATCTAAGTTAGTTTCTCCTGAATCTATTGATTTGATAAAATTCTGTAGGAAAAAAAAATTAAATATACACATTAAAAACGAGTTTAGAAACAAAGAGTAACAAATGTTTTACACACACACCGTCTCAGAGCATCCTCATTAAAACTATGCTATCCTGAACCATATTTAATATTTTTCATATATGAAAGTTGAATGCATTTGTATTCTAGTTTTCATAACAATTTTGCAGTTCTGTAAAGGTGCTGCATACTCAAAAGTACTACATAACAAGGCTCAACTAATGTCAAGAAGTTTCCAGATAAATATGAAGCAATTAAATAGTGTACTTTATTAGTAACAGAGCCTGCATTTTCTAAAAAGAGACTTTGAACTTTCTTGGACACTGCTATGTTAAAATAGCTCGTGAAAAAGACCAAAGACTCTCTGGAAAATGTAATTTTCTGTAATTTGTGCCATCTTTTTGATCTCCACACATAGCACATATTGTATGGATGCACTTACATGCAGGAGTACATAGAGAAAGGCATACTTTATAACCTAAATAAATCATCATTTTGAGGAACAGTGAGAATAAAATATGAATGATTTGGGATAAGTAAACATGATATAATTATTTCCACTGTTCTTGCGCTATTTAATTCATTTCCTCTTCTGATTTCACTTTTATGTATGTATATATCTTTCATAGCGGATGCAAAGGACATGCTATTGATGCTTACTTGCCACAGAAGGAATAATTCTTAGCAGAATTTAATACACTATTACTTATATTTATCAAGTCAGAGTTTTATTGCACAGACAAGGTACTGCTTTGGCATCATCTTTCTGACCTTCAAGTTATACACCTCATTTCTATACAGTATTACAGTAAAAGCATTACAATATTTTTCATAGAACTTTCAATTTATGTCCTGAGGATGTCAATGATAAATTGTATTACTATAACATTGTTAGAAGTGCATCCAGAACATATTACCTTTTCTCTAATGCCTAACAAATGCACACAGGAGTTTACTAGCTACAATAACAGCATTACAGCTTTGTTTTTAAACTATTACAGAGCAGGTCATAGAAGAATGTTTATTTACCTTAAAGTAACTGTGATCCTTTGAGATACTGTCAAGCGGATCCCACTGTAAATGCACATGTGATTCACACATGTGAGTTTTGTTTTTTTAAATAAGCAGTGTCCATGAGGAGTGACGGTCTGAATGGTTTACTCATGTCAATGTACAGAGTCCTGGCTACATCTAGCGTGTGTAATTTCTTTTCTCCCAGTGCCAAATGAGGTTTCAGGAAGAAGAAATCCAAGGTGATGGATTAGTTCAGATGAAATTCTAAGACCACTTTGGAGGTGAATTTCAGGTAAGGTCTTAGCACAACCTTGTCCCTGTGGAACGTCATTTGGGGAGGTTAAGCCATAAACACCTGAAGCTCACTCACCCTTCCAGCTGGAGTGAGAGACTAGGAGGTTCACCTTCCCAGTGAGGTGATGTAGGGCACATTTGGAAAGACTCCATGAGTCTAAGGAGGACTATATTGAGGTCACAGGCAGGAATTAGTTCTTTGATTGGTGGCAATGTAGTAGCCCTTTAAGAAATTTCAGTAGCATAGGGTGAGATGATTAGGGCTGGGCAGGAAACGGGTTTCCCATCCTGAGAGAATTTTTGAGATTTCAAACATTTTGATTTGGATCAATCAAATGATCATTTCAATTTCAACCTCCCCACACCCTTTTTTTAAGTCCAAATTTCAAAAATTTCAAAACAAAAAAAGTTGTTTTGACTGGAAAAATGGAAACTTTTCATTTAAAATATTCCATTTCAACAATTTCAAAACTTTTCTCCCCGAAATTTGAGTCAGGATATTTGTCAAAACTTGCCTCAGTTCACAGTTTAGGTTTCAACAAATAGACATTTTTGGGAAAAAATGATTCATCAAAAAATTCCTGACCAACTAGAGAGGAGAAAGATGGGTGGCAAGCTAAATTTGCTGAGAGGCTGACCTTACTAGATTTGAGCAGAAGACCAGCCTGCAAAGGGTGTCAAGGATCTTCAGTAATGAGATCTGGAGTTTTTGGGCTGCCCGTTTCAAGAACTTCTTCCATTTTGAAGAATATGTTATCTAGAAGAAGTCATTTTGTTTTGAAACAGGATTTCCTGGACCTGTAGCGAGCAGGCATTATCTGTGTTACTGAGCCATCCAACAGCCACACCATGAGTGCAGTGACAGTGGTTGTGGATGGAGTAACTGGCCATGGTTTGGTGAGACAAGTTCCAGTAGTGTGGGAGTTGGATTGGAGGCTGGACATCTGCAGTAGATCGGTCAGCCACAACTGCCTTGGCCAATAAAGAGCCACCAGAATGATTGTGGGACTCACCCTGGGAATCAGGGGAAATTATGCAAAGACATACAAACAAGCCTCTCTTCCACTGAAGGAGGAAGGCATCTGGTAATGAATCTGGACTCAGGAATCTTCTAGAACAAAAGTTACGACATTTTGAATTACCACTGGGGCAGAAAAATCTATTGTGGGGAATCTCCACTAATGGAATGTTGGTTCTTTAATGCATCTGTGCAAGGGCCATTCATGGCTGGTCACAGACTGCTTGCTCAGGAAGCCTGCTAACTTGTTGCTGAATCCTGGTGTTGCCCTGTTCTGATGACACCAATTTCAGAAGTTGATGACTTACAGGCAGAAGGGCAAAGAGCAAGTGCCCTCTTGCTTGTTCATGTAGTGCATGGCTTTCGTGTTGTCTGTGAAAATCTACAATGAAGGAATTATGAAGGACATGAGGTGGCACAGGGCACATGTGCAGCCTTAACAGACACTGCTATTAAAAAAAAACCCTCAGTCTTGAATGCACAGAGCACATGTGTACCTAGAGTGGGATCCACACTCACACATACTTAAAGAACAATTAGACCTTGATGTTCATCCAAAATACGTTAATTTTCTATGAAAAAGGCAATTTAGCATTATGTCTGCCTGTTCATTTGAAGAAAGCTACTACCTTTCATCTAATTTCTTTACAGAAGGGTTTTGTTTATCTGTAACGAACTAGCATCTGACCATTTTGGTAAATCTATAATCTGTGCTGCTTTTGCACTGACTTAATTGTGTCAATTGGTACACCCCAGTCTGTTCTGAATGGCTCTCCAGGATATTATTAACCATCCTCATGTTGTGTTTAACTGAAGAGGGACAGGAGACAAATCAAGTCCAGTGCCAAAATTCCTACTTTAAAGCTGACATAGCTTGATCCTTGCCATCCATAATCTCTGCCAGTAGGTGGTCAGGTGCAGAAGCTCTAGGCTTATCCTATCTGATGGGAGAAGGGTCTGAAGAGCAAGTTACTCACCCTGTGCAGTAATTGTGGTTCTTCAAGATGTCTCCCCGGGGGTAGGGGGGGCAAGTGGGGCAATTTTCCCCGGGCCCCACAGGAGCCCACACAAGAATATAGTATGCTATAGTATTGCAACTTTTTTTTTATGGAAAAGGACCCAAAATTGCTTTGCCCCAGGCCCCCTGAATCCTCTGAGTGGCCCTGTGTATCCCCCCAATGAGTGCTACATTATCGGTATGCTTGCACTCCCAGCACCTCAGGTCAGAGATTTTAGGTAGTAGTGTCCATTCAGCCCGCCCATGCACTCTCTCCATCTCGTGCCCTGCATCAGAGCTATATAGTGCTGAATGGGTGAACTGCCCTCAGTTCCTTCTCTAACTTAGAGCTCACTGGAAAGAACTCTAAAGCAGAGGGGAGGAGGGGAGGTAGCAGAGAACCCATAGAGACATACATCTCGAAGAACCACAGTTACTGCACTGGGTAAGTAACCTTCTCTTCTTCAAGTAGTGTCCCTATGGGTGTTCCATTCTAGGTCTCTGCAGCAGTACTCCTACGGGAAGTATGGGGCTTCAGTATAGAGTCTAGAATTACAGATAAGACACTGGAACCAAATATGGCATTGGACACTGAGTCATGAGTGACTGCATAACGTTCAGCAAATGCATGAGCAGATGTCCAAGTCACGGCTCTGCATATTTCTAAAACAGGAATATTTTTGACAAAGGCTATGGAAGTAGAGAGGGGACCCGTGAAGTGATTTCATATTTTAAGAAGGATGTTGAAGATTGTGAGACCAATAGCAGTAGTAATGCAGCTTGATATCCAGCTAGAGTCTCTTTGTTTGGAGACTGAGGATCCCTTAGAACTATTCACAATGGCGAGAAATAGTCTGGGAGATTTCCTGAAGGTCATAGTCCTATCTAAATAAAAGACTAGTATTCTCCTTACAGTGAGCGTGTGCAGTGTTGTATCTCTTTTTTCTTGGTGCAGGTTCATAAAAAACTGGGAAGTGGATAAGTTGGTTCATATGGAAGTACATATTTTCAGTAGGAAGTTGGGGTGCAGTCATAATGTGACCTTGCCTTTAAAAAACAACAACAACAACAACAACAAAAGACTGAAAAAGGGGGGTATGCCATTAGAGCCCCTTCTCCCTCCTATTCTTCAGGCAGTTTTCACAGAGAGATGTTGAAGGGAGCAGTGGCCATGGGTTCAAAGGGAGATCTTGTTAGACATAGGAAGACAAAATTGAGGTCCCATGTCAGTGTGAGGCATCTGATTTGTGAAAAGAGATTACCTAGACCTTTGAGGAATCCTCTGGCTGTGGGATGAGCAAAAACAGAACAACACTCTATCTGATGAGGAAAGGCCGTGACAGCGACAAAGTGCACCTTGACGGAGCTTAGAGATAATCTTGACTTTTTTAGTTCTAGGTTGAAATGCATACAGGAGACCTCTGTCCCAATATGAAGTATTGCATGGCTTATTATAAAGGTACCCATCACCATGTGTCCCAGTAGCTGGAGACAGTCTGATGGCTGACCTGGACTGTTAAGACTAAATTGATCAGAGTGTTGAATCCGTGCAAGGAGAGGAATGTTTTGGCTTCCACTACGCTGAAGTAGGCTTCTATGAACTCCAGATGTACTGAGTTAATGCAGACTTTGGGATATTTAATTGTAGTCCCAGTCAGAGAAATAGGTCCATGACTTTTTGTGTGACCATCAAACCCTTGTTGAAGGAGCGTGCCTTGAGAAGGTAACCGTCTAAGCATGGAAAGATCAGAATTCCTTGTTTGCAAAGGTGTACTGTTACCACAGAAAGGACCTTTGAGAACATTAGGGGTGCAGAAGATAGGCCAAATGAGAGCATTGTATTAAAAGGGATCAAACCCAGAGTAAAATCAGAGAAACCTTCTGTGGGATGGCTGGATTACAATATAGAATTAAGCAACCTTTAGGTCAAGAGTTGAGAACCAGTCCCCTTGGTCAAGAGATGGAATTATTGCTGTGAGAATTACCATTTGGAATTGCTGAACCCTCACAAATCTGTTGAGTGATCTTAGGTCGAGAATAGGTCTAACTGCTGGGTTTTTTTCAGTACCAGAAAATACTTGGAGCAGAATTTCCTCCCTCTGTATTGTGCGGGAACTGGTTCTACAGCATCCAGATTCAAGAGCGAGTCAATTTTTGGTTGTAAAAGATGCTCATGAGAAGGGTGCCTGAAAAGGGAAGGAGAGGGGGAGAAGAGAGGTAGGTAACTAAAATGGATAGAATATCCTGTAGAAATTGTCTCCAACACCCATCTGTCCATAGTTATGTGCTCCCAGTTTTGATGAAAAAGAGCAAGGTGGTTGCCGAAGAGAGAGAGACATGCGGATTGTTGCAACAGATCAGGATGGGAGTGGTAATTTGGGCCCTTGACCAACCTACCAAAATTGATGTTTAGATATAGAGGATTATGAAGTGAATGCTTGTGGGGCACTTGATGTACTCTTCTGCAATCTCTTGTGCTGGGTTTCATAAGGCCTCAGGAGGATGGGGCAGGGGGGACGAACTTGAGTAGGCTGTAATCTCTGCACCATCTTGGGATTTACTGAATCTTTTTTTGTGTGCAGGCATGTAAATTCCTAACAAGCGCAAGGTGACTCTAGAATCTTTTGATGTGTGGAGGGATTCATCAGTTTTGTTGATGAATAACTTTGATCCTTCAAACGGAAGGACCTCCACTGTAGGCTGGATTTCCTTTGAAAAGCCAGAGAGCTGAAGCCAGGAAGCCCTCCTCATGACACCTTTGTGGAGACAGAACGAGTAGCTGTGTCAGCAGTGGCTAGAGAGGCCTGCAGAGATGTACTTCCAAGGAGTTGGCCTTCAGCAGTGATCATCTGACATTGCTCCCTCTGGACTGCTGGACGGTTGTCAGTAAAGGCATTCAGTTTGGAGTAATTAATATATTATATAATTTGCCATAAGAGTTTGGTAAGTGGCTACCCTAAATCATAGAATAGCAGATGAGTATGATTTTTTTGCCCAAATAAATCAAGACATTTAAAATCCTCATCATATGGCGCTGATTTAGCATGGTGCTGTCTGTCATATACATTTACAGCACGAATGACAACGGAGTTTGGGGATGGGCATGAAAATGAAAAGCCTGAGCCCTTGGAGGGAATATAGTATTTTTTAAACCGCTCTTACAGGTGAGAGGTATTGTTGCTGGGGTATGCCATATTATTTTTGCTGAGTGCAGCAAGGCCTTGCCATGTGGAGAGATGAGAATGTGTGCAGGATGTCAAGTAGCTTGTGTTGTGACTCCTTAACCTCTTCTAACAGAATTTTTAAGGAGTCTGCTAGCCTTCTGATAAAGTCTTGAAACTGTTTGAAATTGCATGTCAAAGTTGGTGGAGGAACCAGTAACCATGGTAGAGGAGTAGATTTAAGTGTGCCTAAAATAATACGCTTGGTGGAACTAAGTTGTATATTGATCATCCTTGTATGAGATGAGCAAGCCCATACTGAAGTGCAGCACTCTGCAGCTGAATAACAGAGTGTCAAGGTTGAAGTGCGTACCATTTGGATGTGCGTACCAAGTCATTCTGGCTAGTTTTCCAAGCAAGCTGTTGCGCGTTTTGACCTTAGTTGCTGTTTTTGTAAGATGATCGCAACATGTGAGAGTTCTATTCAACGCAATGCCTACATAGACTGGATGTGAATCATGTTTTATTTGCTAAACACTGAGAACTATATTCAGGTCTTTGCTCATTTGTGCATGATCTAAGTGGAAGACATCCAATACACTTGACATCAGGCACCTCCAACAATAATTGGCCAAAGCCACCATACATGCATTCAAAACACTCACGTATGTCAAAGGAGTGGAACTGAGAGCCGAGGCATATGTCATCTGCATAAAACTCACAAGATCCGGTATATGGTAGATTATTCAAATATAAGTCAAACAACATCTGAGATAATGCTGAGCCTTGTGGGAAGCTGTTCTGGGGCCTCCAAGCACTTGTTCTTGTAAGGCCACTGATGTGGTGCAAAAGACATGGATGTGAGCACCCAAGGGCATCCATACCAACTGTGTTGGCTGCCTCGCTCAAGACAGTAAGCTGGTTTTGCAGTGGTGGAAAGCTCCCTGACAGTGGAAAGGAGAGCCTTGGACAGAAATGTGAGAAACTGATGAGAAATCATCATAATCGTCCTCCTCTTCATCAGTTTGCAGAGGTGGAGCAGTTATGGAAGCTATGGGAGACTGTCAGTACTGCATGTCTCTCAGGCATTTCTGAAACCACCGAGACCCTGGAAAAGCAAAATTCCTATGGTACCGGGATGGTGGGCAGTACTGTTGAGGTAAGATGAGCAGAAGTGACTAATGTAGAAGGTGCTGATGGTACTGGAGGTCTCTTACACTGATGAATGACCAGTAGATGTTGGTCTGGCCTTCTGCAGAGCCGAAGTACTAGGTACCGAGGCTCTAGAGGACGCTGTCAGTACTGATTTTAAAGCTGTTTTCTCTCTTACCATTCCATTCACCCGACAGTAGCAATCTTCCAGGGCCCAAACTGTTCGAGTCCTTAGGCTTTCTGGCAATGACAGTACCTAAGGAACTTGCAGTCTCATAGGTACTGAGCTGGAGATAGGCGGGTGCCAAGGTGGTCAACCTGGCCGGGAATCATCTCTTACGGGTAGATTCTCTACCCAAGGAACATAAAATCTGCTTTCTGGTGGCTTTTTGAGAGGAATCCAGGGATTTCCTCTTCAAAGCCATGGGGGAACGTCATGCCAAAGAAGTTGATGGAGTAGGCCTTCTTAAGGACTGTTGTACAAGGAGGGTCCCTGGGCTGGGGTCAGAACTCTCCATCATAAACAGACACAGTTTTAGTTCTGGTTCTTTCTGGCCCTTTACTTTAATTTGAGGCAGAAAAAACAGTTTTGAGGGACATGTAACTCCTGAGGCAGCGTATACAGCATGAATATCCATCACTGACTGGGATAGCCTCTTGACAGGAAAGGCAATGTTTAAACCCAGAGGAGCCAGACATACCCTCTTCAGGCTCCCCACAGGGAACAACCAAAAAAAAAATAAAATTATGGATGCTATTCTAATATGAAAAAATATATATAGACTCCTAAAAAAAAAAAAAAAAAAAAAAAAAGGAAAAGGGAGTACTAGAACTAATGGAAACTCTATGAACTAATTATCTCGAACAAGAGGAAAAAAATACAAGTGAGATAATCTCAATTCGGATACTGCTGAAGTGGTTGAGAAGGAAATGAGGGCAGTTTGCCCGCACAGCGCTATATAACCCTGTTGCAGGGCATGAGATGGTAGAATGCATGCGTGGGCCAAACAGACACTGCTATGTAAAACCTCTGATCTGAGACTGTTCTAAAAACAGTCTTTATGAACACTATCTTTTCAGCCACAGACAGGTGCAGCTACATCAAACTCTAAGGAACAAGAAAAAGTGAAATAGTAATCTAACCAGTCTGCAGAGAGAGCTTTTGCAATCTACCATGTGAATAAATCACTAATTTAAGCACTTTGAAAATGTGTCCTTCAAAATATTTTGTTTGATCATGACGTGCAACTTTTAAAATACACTTTTCTCATTTGACAGTGGTGATCACTTTCATACTAGAAACTAACAATACGATATAGAAGTACTACTTCATTTTAACTACAGTGCTCTATGGCATATTTGAAATCCAGCACAGTTTTTATTGTTAATGTCAAAGCTAGACAGCAGATGCTGAACATGACAAATGTCTTAGCTCTCTAGTTTATGCTGCTCAGCATTTCATCAACTAAATATAGTGCAAATGTACTGGCAAGGAGAAAATGATAACATAATTCATATGGGTCATATCCTTAAACTAGAAGAAGCATGTGTCTTATTAAATATGACTGAACTGAAACAGGGTATTATAGTTTATCTTTTACAGCACTTAGGAAATTATGCATTTATCTGAAATTATACAGTATGCAGAGCAGTACACTCAGTTATATTATATGAAACTTCTAAATTATCTTTTTCATTATTTGAAAGACTTTCATGACATTTGATCTTAAATACTGTTTCCATGGAGAAAGCCATTGTATTAGGTTTTTGTCTTTTAAGCAAATATACTATTGGAAGACCATACATTTTCTGCTAAGAAGTCAAACGTAATACAGTAAAAATAAAAAAGTTACATAAAAAAAGATAACCCCATTTTTATTTTAAATATTCTATATATTGTATAAGATTAATTCCCAGGAGAATACACATTCTTGATATACAAAATATTAGTATAACTGAACTTATTACTTACAAGCAAAGTTCCATAGTTAAAAAGAAACTCCTCAGTTACAATCTGGGGACGGAATACCTATTTGAGCAGAGTTTTGGCATAAGAGTAAATAATTAAAAACGTGATAAATGTAGCATATTTTACAATGTGTTTAAAAAAGCATAACATTTATTTTGTTTTTATCATTAGAATTGCCTAAACATAACTTCACAGATAGGGCTCAAGTCTTCATTCTTTCACAGAGTTGGAAATCCCATTGACTTCAGTTAATGCTGACTTCACGTAAAGAAGGCAGAATTTGGCCTACTCCAATTACAATCAACATAAAGTGCATTTAAGGAGCATACAGTGGTTTACATTGTTTTCTAATTAAAAAAATAATTACCTGGGATGTCACAAGGTGAAGAACTATTGGTATCATGGGAAGGCACATCTTCAGCTGTTTGGCCTGAGTTGTTGATGGATGTTTACGTCCAGAGACATTAGCTAGGGCACTAAGAATATCACCTGTAACACACAGCAAACGTGTAAGATGCAGCTCAGTCTACCTCAACATAACTGGTTTAACTAAACAAAGGGGCTATTGACATTTTTTATCGTGTAGCCTGTATGAGGTTTCCCAGGCTTAACCTGAAGAAAAACTATTTCTGATTCTTCTTACAAACTTAACTACTTAAAGAGGGTTTGATCCTGCAAAGTGCTCGGCACTCTAGACTTAATCTAAAAAACACCTAAACGTGCTTAACTTTAAGCATGTGAGCAATCCAAATGATTTCAGCTGATTACCTTCAAAACAACAAACAACTTAGTCTCTAATGCTTGCCAGTAAGTTGCTCTGGTTCATGTGGATTTGGAACCAGAAGATATATCTTTCTTCTCTAGACAGTAATTCAGAATGAGCGGCAAGGGGTATATCAGTTATCCTGGCTGAAAATTTTAACCAGTTATTGCCAGAAATACTAACCCTTAGTTTCACTATCTCACACTAACGTGAGAAATTAATTTCTCCTTCGTACCAAACGGGTGTCAGTGACAAACAAAGGACCTGAGGCTGATTACTATGTTTGTTCAGTTTTATGCATAAAAATGTAGTAGCATGGTGGCATGCACACTACTTTTCAAGGCCAACAACTGTCACTCAAACTTCTGCAACCACAATAACTCTGAACTCCACACTCCCCTACAAGCAGGGATAATTTCTGGTCCCTTGAAACATTTGTAAATCAAGTCTCCATCCCCTTCTGACTCCCAAGGAGTCAAATACATATCAGAATGAACCACAGGAACTTTAAGTAGTCTAGCCAAGTTTAGCAATCAGAAGTTGGAGAAGCCTATTTAGCAGCTTTCCGTAAGATATTAGAAAATAGCATTTACTGACTTCACTTTAAATCAGGGTTCCCATTCTTTTTGCCTGCATGACCCCGTTTTGAGACACTGTTTGCTGTGACCCCAGAGAGCAACAATGCAACACAGCAACCAAGGAATTAAAGGAATTTACATATCAAATGTGTTATTTAATGCTCTCTAATGTGACACATAGGCTTGCGTGTTGCAACACAGCTTTTCAAAGTCCAGCAGTGTGATAAAAATTTCACATTTAATTTATGATGTAACATCAACAGAAGATCAATAATGAGATTTGATGGACACAAGTGAGCTGAATTCCAGCTTCATACAAATATGTGCTCACGAATGGCACTATCAATTTCAAGGCACGTGTTGAGTGTGCAGGATATTCAGAACTCCAGGAGAGAAAGCTGGGATAAATTCCTCACAAGAATCCACTGCAGGAAATTTCAATGAGCTGTTTGATTTCAGCTGCTGGCAAATCCATAGCATCAGGCTTGCAGTGAAAGGGGGTCTGTACTCGATCATACTTTGTCATGTCCAACTTGAGGGAAAAGGATGCAAACTTTCCTTCATCTGGTTGAAATGCTTACCCATCACCTGTGTGGGAGGCTGAATAATTTCATTGTCAACCAGGAACTTGCAGCACAGACACTATGAGTTACAATGATTCTTTATCGAGTGCCAACAGTGTACTCAGGGTGGCATAAAAAGAAGATATGGGCCCTGTCTTAAAGTACTTACAAGCAACTGCAGATTCCCATCTCAGAAAAGGCTAGCACAGGCTCCTACCAGCGCAGGCAGAGAGGATGCTCTATTGATAAAGCCATTGCCTACTGAAAAGGATCTTCTGGATTCAAGTCTCTCATCTGGATATCTGCACAGTTGGATAGTGCAAATGGAAAAATGGAATCTGCAAAGACACCTCTGCACAGCCAACATATCCAGACTGGCTTCACAAATACTACACCAGGAGGCAGCCATTTTACAAAAATGGTAGCCTTTACACAACATGACCTCACATGCACTGTATCCGCGAGGCCACAATGTGTGGAGGCCGTCATTTTGTAGGTCAAAATGTCAGCCTCCTGGCATGGCATTTGTGGAGCAGGTCTGGAAAAATCTGGGGGCAGACGGCATCATCTCACACAACGAATATGGTCTGTTGTACCCACAACTCCGTCTGCTGATGGCACAACCCACCCCTATTGAGGTTGCGATCCACTGTTTGGGAACAGCTGATTTAAATTAAGACGGTTTTGGATAGTGAAGTCTCATATTAACTCTAATCATGTGCAAGATACTGTGTATAATTTCATATAGTTTAAACACACATACACACAATGAACACATTATTTTTGTAGGATGATATTTAAAAAAACTGAATTCTTGAAATACAGTGAATGAATTCCTAGCTCCACTGAACTGAATGGCAAAACTATCAGTGACTTCAGTGAGGCCAAGATTTCAACCAGGATTTCTAGATGATAAAAATTAATGTTTTCAAGAGCATATAATTTTTCTGGAATGTACTTCCACAAAAGAGAAATGGATAACACAAAGTTATCTAAAGCAACAGGGATTCTTGTGAGGCACAGGTAAAAAATAAAATAAAAAGGATAGTTAGCATGAGTCAATGAGGGAGCACAGCTGAGTTATTGAAAACATGCCTCAGGCACAACTAATCTAGAGAAAAGGATCAAAAATAGGATCATAAAGGGGAAGATTGTGGATTAAGAATCAAGAAGTGTGAGAAAACCAGCAAACTCCACTCTGCCTGATCTTGTTATATATGAACTACTGTCTCATGCAAACAAGAGGCCTTCAGTGCATGCATAAAAATGGAAGCGATGGGCATGGGAAAGTCTCTGCTTATATGCAAAGAAAGAACAATGAATATTTTCAAAGCTTTGAGAGTTAATAAATTCTGCCCTTGAACATACACATATTTCCTGTTTTTCCAAGCCTATAATAGAGTCACTGAACAATTAAAAGCCAGATTCTGCTAGCCTTATACGCAGTTGCAGAGATTTTAAGGCCAAAAAGAACAGAGGCTCATCAGACCTGTCCTTTTATATAAAACAGGCCATAGAATTAATTCATAATAATTAACTGAGTAGTATCAGTAGTTTATTACTCAAATACTTTCATTGACTTTAATACTCAGTGTAAGAAATGGAGGCAGAACCTGGCCTTAAATTAAATTAAAAGGAGAGAGGTGCAAACAATTCTATTCCAAATGCAATATACTGTTCATAAAAATGAATGTACTTCCCATCATTTCTCCAATTATGTGAGCCTCAATAAATAGTCCTAAATTTTAATAAATATGTACTTCTGGTTTTGAATCAATAAATTATAATAATATGACAAAGCCATAGTTGTGGTAAACAAGAAATGCTGAATCTACCTAACTTGTTATTCTGGCTTTCCATATTTTATGACACACACCGTGGTCATCCTGTTGTCTAATTTTGCATTAGATAAATAGGTACAGATACCTCATTATTTCAGTATGACTGTATATTTATTATATAGCAAATACCTAAAATGCTACAAATACAGACGTAAAGTTATTTAGTTAACAAAGGCAAATGGCAATTTTTAAGGCTGACTAGACTACTATTGATTTACTTTAACTTTTTAAAATAAATATTTGAAATCAATTTCTATTTTTAAATCTATCTGGTTTATAGCTACATCTGCTGGAAGAGAATGGAATTAGAAGGGAGTTTAAATATATATATATAAAAAACTAGCCAACATCAATTTCCAACTCAGAAATGTAACTGCTTTGAATTTGTTTCACTTTGCAAAATGTTTGACTTTGGACATTTTTCATATGAGGAAATAACTTTCACCCCTGAATCAGAATATATTCTTTCATTATCCCAAACACGTAAAGAGAAAATACTCTTTCATAAAACTAGAGATCTGAAAATTAATCTTAATAAAAGCGAAACACAAAGACAGCCCTCCCTTCACCCAAAACAATGTAACCCCTCTCCCCAACATTAACTGGAGAAGGAAAACAGAGTGGAGAACTTGTGTTTGATGTAGAGGTTGTCCAAAATATGCCTTAAAATTATACATTAACAATAAAGGCAGAAAATTGCATGTAAAAGACAGTACGTTATTTTTGTTATTGTCATTATTTGCATTACAGTAGTACCCAGAGACCTCAAACGAGATCAGAGTCCCACTGTTAGGCAATGTACATACATTCAGAGAGAGAGGAAGAGAGAGCGCGGCCCTCCTGAGAGCATATACAGTCTAAGGCCCCAATCCTGTGATTGACGATACATGATCATCTGATATTTAGTTACTTAGGAAAACAAAGAACAGGTGTGGTTTGAGGGAGAAACAAAGTATTACATGGTCTTTGTAAATAAATTTTAAAAATAGGAAACTTTAAAGCCTACCAAACTTTACAAGTGCTACCTCTTTTTTTCCCCCATTACTAAAACAACAATTAACATACAGTGAGGAATAAAGAAATTGTCATTTCTTGGACAACTTGGCTGACGAGTTTTATTCCTCTCCTCTGCCTGGGGGTTTCCAGAGGCTCTGTCCTTTGCCCCCTCTCTCTTCTCCCTTTACATCCATACATTTTGGGGATTTAATCTGCTAACAGAACTTTAACTGCCATCTTTACAATGACTCACAGATTGACCTCTCCACTCCTAGAGTATCTTTCTCCATCCAATCCCACATGCTAGCCTCGCTTTGACATCTCCTCTTCCTGGAAGTCTTGCAGTCAAATTTGTACTTAACATCTTTCCTCATAAACACTCTCCACTATCCACATTCTCTCTCAGGCTTGATAACGCAACCATTCTCAGACCTCTAATTTGGTGGTAATTTTTGCTGATTCCTCTTTAGCCTTGCATATCCAGGCTGTGCCCAAATTTTGCCATTTCATCCTCCAAGACTTGTCCAAGATCTATCAATTTTTTCTGTTCAAACAGCCAAAAGTCACCTAGCCCCTCATCACATTTTATCTTGATTTGTATAAGCTTCTTGTCTCTGGGCTCCGTAGCACCCACATCTCCCTCTTCATCCTGTACAAATTGTTGGTCAAATGACCCTTGTTTGAATCCCTAAACTGGCTGCATCACCATGTCAAATTCAAACTTCTTGTTCTCACGTGCAATTCCCTTCACAACTCTCTGCTCATCTTTATTTCTGCTCTTATCTTTTATCACGTTGTCCCCCACTCTGCCTTGTGCGCCTCTCACAAAATCCTACCTTAGTATCTCCTTCCAAACTGTACTCTGTGACTGGAACTATGTCCCTGAGGACTTTGGCTGTTTGAATAGAAAAGCCATTAGCATCTTATCCTTCAAAACTCTCCTCAAGACCTATAAACATATTTGAAAATTAATGATGGCTTCAGGAGAAGACTGGGATAGTTGGTACTACTTATATAAAGTATGTTAGAAGAACTTTATTAAGAGAACTTTCAAAGGTTAGGAAATACCAGAATTAAGATTGTGCAAACTTAATTCAATTCCCTTCTGCATTATTATACAGTCTAACTATATGATCACATACTATTTTTTTCATGGGACCCTGCCTCATTCAGTGCACAGGATAGATATGCGCTGGGGATAAACTAGGTATGTGTGGTGAAGTTGCTCTCTGTAGGTCCTTGGTTTGTTTGTGCTAAAAAGGTGATAATGCATTTAAAGTCTGTACCATTATGCATATGCGCATACAGTCCAAATAATGCACAGGCAAACTTTCTAATCTGAGTGTTTGGCTTTGCAACCTCAACAATATTCTTTTACAGAAGTGATTGTAATTTCGTACATTTTTAGAAAAGCAAACAAATACTACCATGTGGCATCTACGACACCCACACAGGTCCTCAGTAGGGTTGGCAACTTTAGATCCACCACAGACTTCTGTCACTTGAGCTAACAGAATAACTGATAGAGGATGGCCATTTACTACTGCTATGTGGATTGGCAAGAGGGAATGAGATGTCTTGCCAGGGGTTTCACAGATATTTTCTGACAGCAAAGGAATGGTGGCTCAGGAATCTTGGGTTCCATTCCAGGATCTGGAGGAAAGTGTGTTTAGTGGGCACAGACTCTTCTGTTCCCCCTATGCTTGACCTCTTCTGTCCATCCTCTCCAACCTGTCCCTGTCCTGTCTCTTCCCTTCCCTGGCTCTTTATTCCAGTCCCATTCTTCTTGGTTAGGCAGTCCCAGTCTCTACTCCTGTTTCTTCTTACCCCAATCTTCACCCTACTTCAAGTCTCTCCCACTCCTCTCCTGCCCTATTCCCAGTCTTCTTACCTAGCCAATCCCAGTTCCCCCATTCCAGCTCCTCATCTGATCTATCTTTCCCCTCCATCCCACTGGTTCCTAATCCTAGTCTCCATCCTCAGACTTCTCATCCAGTCTCAGTCCAGCCTCCACCCTCTCTCCAGCTCGTTTCTCCACTCAGTCTCCTCCCCTCCTCAATTCTTGGTCCCAGTCCCTTAGTCCAGCCATCTCAATTCTTCTCCCACACCCCAGCTACTTGCCAGTCTGGCTTCCTGATCCTACTCTATCCCACACCCACTGGTTCCAAATTCCCAGCTCCTTGTCCCAGTTTCCCCCACTCATCTGATGTCAAGTGTTCCTTCCCCCAGCCAAATGTCTCCCAGTCACCACCTTTTTCCCTCACAAGCTCCCAGCACCAGTCTCCTTGCCAACCCAATCACAGTTTCTCCCTCCCAACCCCTCTAGTCCCAGTTTCACCAGACTCCTTGTCCCAATCCCTGGTCCATGTTTTGTGCCCCCAGTATTCGAAACAGACAGTATCCTCCTCCACAATAACTGACCCAGCAGAGGGGCCACTGAAAGCACAAGAGAGACAGGTTCCCTGCTCTCAGTTCCAGTGACAGCCTCAATCCCTTTGTAGGGAAAGTATGGCTCCACCTCTGTAGACATGGCCTGGAGTATGCTCGGGTGCTCTATGGGGATGGTGCAGACACAGTCTGGTCAGCACCAGGACCTGAGAGACGCTCAAGCACGTTCACTGAGGTTGGACTGTTCAGAAATTAGCTGCTACAATAAAAAGTCTCTATTAAGGATGTGTGAACTGTGATTATCCAATGGCTCATAATTTGGTCACATTCGGGTGGATTTTCATGGGGCTAGCTCAAAGCACACCCGGACACAAAGACCACTCCCAGCCAAATTTGAAGTCACTGCTCCACAACATGGGGGCATTAGAACTGACCAGAATTTAACATGGGCAAAACAATGATTTTTCCCTGTTCTTGTTATTAGAGACACCTGAACTGTATTGGCTGAAGTTTGCTAGAAAAATTCATCCCGAAGCAGAAATCCAGCATGTAAAATTTTACCCCCAAAGTTTTAAAAATTATAAGCAACTGAAATCAGGGTTTTACACTGGACAACCTTAATAGGTGGTGCTACCTGACCCAACTATAACCATATACATTCTCCCATAAATGTATATACACTTACACATATATAATATATACAATTGCATCTCTCTTCTTCCATGTTTTGTAGGTCATGGTTGTACTGCAAGATCTTTGGGGCATGGACTGTGTCTTTAAAAATATTTATACAACACTTAGCATAATGGAGCCTCAGTCCTGACAGGGACCTTGTGTGCCATCACGATTGAAATATTAAATAAAAGAAAACATTTTTTCAAGATTCAAATGCAAAGTATTATATAGTCACAATATAACTAAGAAATTTGATGAAGCTAATGCCATAAACAGTAAATGAGGGGGCAAACATCTTTCTACTTACCATTGTCTTTACTCTTTAAAGAGATACTTAAATGTTCCACAAGGGAGTGAGGAAAGAAGACAGAAAAAATTATTTTCGTAGTCAGCCAGCTGAATTTACCTAGAACTCCTGGCAGCTCCTGCACAATGTGATAGATGAGAAGGTCCAGGCATTTTGACAGGTATTCATTGCCGCTTTGCTGCTCTTTTCCTGGTGTAGTCTTTCTGCTGTCTCTTTCAATGTACATCACCAATCTACATATAAGCAAGTGCAAAAGATTACCTCTTGTGACAAAAAACTGATTCTGTATCTCAAAAATGCCACTGCGGCAAGCATTTCCAGGGGGACATAGTTACAAGCAAGATGACGTGTTGTTTCAGCAACTTGTTGAAAACATTAGATTTTTGTCTTTAAAAAAAGTTCATTTAAAAAAAAAACCTTTCTATGGGGAACTACAGATAAGTCAAATACAATTAGCCAAATTAAACTTTGGTGTAAGCAAGTGCAACTCTATTAGTGTAAATGGCGATATAAGGCTTACATGAGGAATGAATTGGCCCTTAAAAACTGAATAGGAGATTCTAACTTTGAACAGTTTATACTAAATTGTAATGCAAAAAAATTTCTTAACCAAAGTAATAAATTTTCTATTTGTGTACCTAAATATAAATTTCTGTTATTTAAAAGAAGTGGTGTGATTTTCAGTGAAGCCACAAATCTCAAAGTTAATGACATATACAAGTACCATTGAAAATCAGGCCACATATGAGCACCACTGGACAAACAAGAATTTTAAAAAAATCAAAGAGTCAGATTATGCCTGGCCAGTGTAGAGGTGTGCAACCTGTGGGGGAGAGCACAAGAAACTTCTGCCTCCTTGCATCCCAGCATTAGTGGCCAGGAACAACTGCAACTTCTGTTTGCTCCCTCCTAGTTCCCCAGTAGTGAAAGCCACCAGAAAGGCCATAGCGCTGATTCTCTTCCATAGCATTGGTTTATGGAGTTGTCTGCAACACAGAGAAGTGCACACTCTGTACCACTGTAGAGAATTGTGCAGCAGGCATGTATCCCTTGTGTGCCTGTGGGTTCCTTTTTCAGGCATGATCCCTCCCAGAGCTCACCCCCAATGTGGGCCAGGATCAAGATATACTCCTGTACTGGAGCATGCTGGAAGAGACTATTTAGCTGTAATAAATAATAACAGGAATACTCAAGAAGCCAGAGTTAATGACATTTATTTAAGATCAAATTTCTCTGTGAAGAGGAAAATGCACTGGATTAATCTATATATCTGTTAGAAATTAATTTTTTCAGTCTAGAAATTATGGCAGTGAGCTTTGAGTAAGAAATAGGGTTACCAATTTTGGTTGGATTTATTCCTGGAGATTTCATCACATCACATCATCTTTAATTAAAGATTAATCTTTAGTTCCTGGAGATTCCAGGCCAATCCTGAAGGGTTGGCAACCCTAGCAAGAAATAATTTTAAACTATAGTTTAGCAGTAGATTTTTGGCATGCTGGCAGGGAAACAAATTGCAAATGGATTGGATCTGTTATCGGGATTTTAAAAAAGGACTATTTCCAGCTCTCTTAATCCATCCCCTTTCTTAGCCAGTATTTTTAAAAAAAAATAAATAGATGTGACAGAGAAGCCCAGTGGTGGTCCACTGTTCTGTGTAGTCTATATCAGCAATTCTTCTTAGGCCTAACATATGCACTATACCTGCCATGTTATTGTCATAATTTGCATCTAAAAAGTATTATATATCATTTGAAAATGAATGACACACTGGTGATGAATATCCCTGTTAAATGTACATATTGACATTGTATGAGGAATTATCGATACTTACGGATACTATGCTTTTTTTAAGTTTGTGACCACACTAAGGGAGAAAGAGGTTCTCCCCCAGACAGGAGGGAAGGCAGCTACCTAACTCTCTGCAGTGTAAATTAAGCAAAGGATGTGACCAAAGGCAAAGAAAAGCATTTTTACAAGCAAGGTAAACAAAGCCATCAGGAGAGCGTATGGGAAAAGAGGACCCCTTAATCTTATTGGGGGATGGAAACTGTGCCCACAAGAAACCTTTCTGCTTCCTGAA
Source organism: Chelonoidis abingdonii (assembly GCF_003597395.2). NCBI lineage: Eukaryota > Metazoa > Chordata > Testudines > Testudinidae > Chelonoidis > Chelonoidis abingdonii. The sequence continues at coordinate 86,818,308 of NC_133770.1, forward strand.
GCAAGATCAATGAACTTTGGGAAGATTTTATATTACAGTGTGTGTGTACACACACACACACACACACACACACACACACACACACACACATCCTTCACCTGAAGGGGCAAAGGAACTGAGCACTTTGAGGGGTACTGGCCAAAGAGTATGGACAGCCATGGAAGAGACTTTGTTAAAAACACTTCTCTGAACAAGAGACTCAGGTTTTAGTCTTAGAATCACATTTTTACTTTTGTTTGCTTGTAATCCTTTCTATCTTTAGTCCTTATACTTGGTATCACTTAAACCTATATCTTTTTGTTTAATAAACTTGCTTTATTTTTACTGTAAACTAAGCCAGTGCTTTGATTAAAACAGAGTGTTTGCTAACCCCAGTTAAGCTAATAAACTGCTGGTTATTCTCTCTAAGGGATCAGTGAACCTAACTTTTGTAAGTGTTCAGTGAGCAGGGCAGATGGTTTAGGGGAAATTTGGGACTGCAAGGGTTTTGGGGTCACCCTGCAAGAAGTAACCAAGATTGGTGGAAACCAAGGTGAAGCTACTGTCCTTTGAGCATGCTGCTGTCAGGGCACTGAATCAAGACTGCACGGCATTACAGGGCAGACAGTGACACTATCCCTTCCTGTTCTGGGTTGGACCCTAAATGACACATTAATATAGAAATCAAAATGTGTCTTATCTAGGATGATGAAAATAACTGGATTTAAACAACTTCTTGTGCAAGTGTGTGGTATGTTAGGGCCTAGTCCTGCAAACCTTTATTCAGGCAGGAGAACGGTCCCATTATAAAATGGGATTATTCACTGGAATAAGAACTACTCGCCTGAATAAAAAGAGTTTGCATGATCGGGTCCCTAAGCAATGATACCACCACATATTTTGAAAAACAAAAAAACCTTTATTTTATGGCTTATATGTGGGGGGAGCAGGGAAGCGAGAGAGAAATAAGTGATCCATTCAGTAACCATTTACTTTTTCTTACTTCAGCAGCCCACAGGCAGCAGATCCAGCAATACTTGCCAAAGGTTCCAGCTATTTTCCTTAGACTCTCAGTATGATTTATTCAATTATGGTCAATTTCGATGAAATATAATACATTAACTGTTCAAAAGCCCATCCAACTTTCATTACACAATATGCTATGCAGTTTTATTAGATATTTTAAGTTGCCTTGAATAATTAAAACAAAATAACTTAAGTTGTTTAAACAAGTTCTCTTCACTGAGAGAGAATATGTTTAACCAAATATTAAGTATGAGTAAAACATGACATGAGAAACCAGAGTGTCATATTTTTTCTTTAAATAAATATTTTTGCAAATTTAGTTTTGAGTATGAGAGTAAGTTTAAATTGTCTGCACATTATCTAAACAAGCTGTTAAGTGAAGGCTAGCACAATAAGATTGATATATATTTATATTTTAAGAAAGGAATTCTCTCTTGCAAAATCCAATATAGAGAGAGTTTGAGAAGCATTAGATGTGTTTACTTATTTTGGGAAAGTAAAAAATACATGTAAAGCTCCTGAGTATGGCCAGCTCTCTCTCTCTCTCTCTTCATGTGCAACGCCTTCCCCTTTTCAAAGTAATCTTCTTCTCTCCCACAAAAAAGCCAAAATTGACAATTCTTTCTAAAAAGGACCATCAATATTTCTTTAAATTATTTGATAGCATTGATCGACTCAACAAAATCTTGCCAAATCCCACATAAGCACAGTCAGCTTTAGGGGAGTTTATTGTTCTAAAGCCCTAGGCAAACTCTTCCCCCTCCTCACAGTCATCCACAGAATAGGGTTGTCAACTTTCTAACTGCGGAAAACCAAATACTCTTGCCCACCCCCTGCACCCAGGCCCCACCCTTTCTCTGATGCACCACTCCCACTGATGCCACCTCCCCTCCCTCCATCATTCGTTCTCCCCAACCCTTGCTCATCTTCACCATGCTAGGGCAAGAGGTTGGTGTGCAAATGGGGTGAGTGCTCCAGCTGGGGATGCGGTCTCTAGGGTTGGGATGATCGGTTGGGGGTGCAAGAGGGGTCTCCAGGCTGTGGCAGGGATGGGAAGGGGTGCAGGCTCTGGGCAGGGGGCGCGGGCTCCAGAGGAGGGCCAGAAATGAGGGGTTCAGAGTGTGGGAAGTGGCTTCAGTCTGGGGTGTGAGAGGGGGTAAAGACTCTGGCTGGGGGTGCGGCTCCAGGCTAGGGCCGACAAGAGGTTCGGGGTCCAGGGGGGCTCCAGGCTAGGGCCAAGGGGATGGGTTGCAGGAGAAAGTTTGGGTGTGGAAGGGGGTTCCAAGCTGGGCCAGGGGGGTGGAACGCAGGAGGGGGTGCAGGTTCCAGGCAGTGCTGACCTCAGGCAGCCCCAGCATTTCCTGGGGTCGAAGGAAGTCCACACAGCTCACGGAAAGCTACGGCATGTCCCTCTGGCTCCAAAGCGGAGGAGCAGCCAGGGGACTCAGCAAGCTGCTCCTGCCTGCAGGCACTAATCTCACCTGGTGCTTGGGATGGTGCCTGCAGGTGGGGGCAGGGCATGGAGCCCCCCAGCCACTCCTCCACCTCGGAGGCGGAAGGGCATGCTGTCCGCTTCCTGGGAGCCGTGTGGAGCCAGGCACGGAGTCTGACTGCCCCGCTGCAGCCAGACGGACTTTTAGCACAGCCGGGAACAGAGCCACCAGGGTCCCTTTTTGACTGTGCATTACAGTCAGAAACCAGACGCCTGGTAACCCTACCACAGAATGATTTGCCAGAATATTTGGGGCAGTAAAACAAACACCTGTTCTGTTTGTATAGCAAAGCTGGGCCTACAAAAGTATCACACTTATTCCATGCATAACAAGTACATGTCTGCCATGCAATCAAATGGACACGAAGTGAACAAAGAAAGGCCAGAATTAATAAAACAGACATGGCATTAACAGTGTGGATCAATTAATCATTCTCTGAGAAGCAGGGCAGGCAAATCAATTCAGCTTCCTGGCTATATCTATGGTACGTCGTATCCTATCACTCCCATGTAAGGGCAACCTAAGCATTATACAAAAAGTAACCTAAAGTTTCAACCATTTTTCCAACAGCACAACCTCAGGTTATTTATAAGTTAAAATCATAGAATATCAGGTTTGGAAGGGACCTCAGGAGGTCATCTAGTCCAATCCCCTGCTCAAAGCAGGACCAAACCCCAGACAGATTTTTGCCCCAGATGCCTAAAGGGCCCCCTCAAGGACTGAACTCACAACCAATTACAAATAAACTATTCCTTAAATTTTCTATGTATGAAGAGAAAGATAAGTGATATAATTCTGGGTAATTTATTTTCTAGGTTTATTGTAATAATAAATATTATGTTTTATGTACCCAAGATACAAAAACAACAAATAAAGTATTTTCCTTGAAAACTGGTTCAACTTTCCAAATAAACTATCATTTCTGGAGATCAACGTTGTACATTTTGGGTGGCAACTACATAATTAATAGTGGTCAAGATTTTCAAAACTGGGTACCTAGAGATAGGTTCTTAGTCTAGACATAGGCATCCACATAAATGGTCTGATTTTTAAAAGTTTTGAACATTTATCAGTTTTCACTGAAGATTTCAAACAAACAAAATCCCTCTCCTTTTTTCTCCAACCGAAGGAAAGAACTCCACCCCCAAAAACCCAACACCTGCCCGCCGCTCCCGCCTCTCCACCTGTCATAAACAGATAAGAAAAGTTAATAGAACAGAAGTACTTTATATCTCTTTGACTATAAAGGGTTAACAAGTTCAGTAAGCCTGGCTGTCACCTGACCAGAGAACCAATCAGGAGACAGGACACTTTCAAATCTTGAGGGAGGGAAGTTTCTGTGTGTGCTGTTAGTTTTAGTTGTTGTTCACTCTGGGGGCTCAGAGGGACCGTGTAGAGAAATCTCTGTATTAACTATCTCTATAAATCTTTATAATGTTGCATCGTGTTATTTTGTATTAAGTATCTTTCTGTATTAAGTATCTTTATGACATTGCATCTTGCATGATGTTATTTTGTATTTCATATGACTTGGCATTGTGCCTCTCTCATACAACTTTGTATTAGATCCCTATATAGGAAATTGGTAGAAAACTTTGTATCAAATGTTATAGCCCCTAAGGATAGCATAGTTAAAGTAAAAGAAACATGTGCCTTTTTTGCTGGAAGTAGAATAAGATCTTCCCCCCACTCTGTAATCAATTGCCCTATTGACTGAATGAGGTGTGAATGAGTGAGGCTTGGAAGACACCCACCTCCAGACAGTTACAACAGTTGAAGAGG